>NC_135372.1:26857700-26995213 GCF_049243985.1 Paroedura picta
GTGGTGAGCTCCTCTTCACTGGCAGTCTTTAAGCAGCAGCTGGACAGATAGTTAATTTGGATGCTTTGGGCTGATCCTGCATTGGACTAGATGGCCTGTATAGCTCCTTCCCATTCTATGATTCTTTAATGTGTGTTCTGTATATCTAATGTATTTGTAACCACTGAGAAAGGCTGAAGAAGGCAAAATGCATCTGGTTTCATGTGGTTCATAGGATATACTCATTCAGCAGGAATGCTTGTAAACTGTACTGTCTGACATTCAGTGCCATTCCGCACAAGGACCAATGTTGCCGATTGTTCACAATTTTCTTTTTGTTTGTTGTAGTATGACCCTTTTGACACAAACTAGATTTCGAGTTTGTTTCCCCTCTTTGGTTGTTTGCTTAAACCCTACAGGGCCACCATAAATTGGCACTTTCTACCACCAAGTGTATCGATGGCTGATGGCTTGGTGGAAAGAGCCTCCATGTTTAGAAGCAGTCTACCTTTCAATGTCAAATGCTATATTCCCTGCTTGCAGCTTCTAGGCCTGTCTGGCGGGCCTCTTTTGGGGGGACGTGGGGGAGGCAGATGGTGATTGGGTGGGCAGGAAGGGATGTTCCAGTGTTTGTCTCTTGTGGCCCTTCCTTGCCTACCCAGGAAATTGCTGATTGCCACTGTAAGGTGGTAGGTGAATTTCCTCCAGGCCAGGCTGGATTCTGGAGATTTCTGGTGTGTGTGTGTGTGGGGGGGGATCATTGAGGTATAAAATTGGGGTCACTGTGGGTAGGGAGGTAATTGTGAATTCCTATATTGTGCAGGGGGTTGGACTAGATGACCGCGGGGGTCCCTTCCAACTCTAAGATCCTGTGATTCTATTCTGTGATTCTAGGGGTAAGAGATGTGCCATTCGTCTGATGTAGCTCCCTCTGCTTTCCCCATAATTCCCTCCCCTGCGGGGGCTCTGAAAGGAACAGATGTCTTGCAGCCTTTCTTTGCACTTCCTTCCAGGAAATGGGAGTTTGGGATGATTCTGCAGGGGTGGCTGGAAGGAAAAAAAAAATCAATTTAAGAAAAAAAACTATGCAAAGAATCAGGTAGGCAGGTGAGGGCCAGGCAGGACTGAGCTTTGATGTCTGTCCAGTGCTTTGAAAGGGCAAAGCATCAGGAAATGTCACTGGCTTAGACTGCAGAATGCAGGCTTGATGTAAGGTGACACTCTTGCCGGGGCAGGGGTGGGCGTTGGCAGTGGCGGTGGGGGCCGGGGGGGGGCAGATATATGATCTCAGAAGTCTTTATACTTCTGCTTTCAAAAACAAATTCGGAGGCTTCCGTCCAAATTCTTGGACAATTACACCCATTTTTCTCAAACCTACGAGAGTGAAAAAGAATTCTGTGATTGAAGGATGTGGACTTTGCCGTTGCCCTTGTTGTTCCAATCTAATATTGAAAAGTTACAAGTAGAGTTAGTTTTTATACCCTGCTTGTCACTACCCGAAGGAGTCCCAAGGTGGCTTCAAATTGCCTTCCCTTCCTTTCCCCACAACACACCCTGTGAGGTAGGCGGGGCTGAGAGTGCTCTGAGAGAACTGTGGCTCTCCCCACAACAGACATCTGGTGAGGTAGATGAGGCTGAGTGAGCTCTGAAAGAACTGACTCTCCCCACTACAAAGGCCCTGTGAAGCTGATAGTTCCCTGAGAGAACTGTGACTCTCCCCACGACAGACACCCACCCTTTGAGGTGGGTGAGGCTGAGAGAGCTCCGTGAGAATTGTGACTCTCCCCACCACTGGCACCCTGTGAGATAGGTTAGACCAGTGGTTCTCCACCTGGGGTCGGGACCCTTTTGGGGGTCAAATGACCCTTTCACAGGGGCCGCAGCAGGGCGAGCGGCTTGGCCGGGGGGGGGGCGCTGCCACTGTTGCAGCTCCTCCTGCAGGCGCCCACACCTGGCCACCTGCTGCTCCAGTAGTAGCGCAGTCTCCCGCCAGGTGCTCCAGGTAGCAGCACAGCTTGGCGGGACAAGAGGCAGAACTGAACTGAAAAGCCCCAGAAAAAAACAAACAATTTATATACAATCATGAACAAGGGATCTTGACGCCATTGGTCAGTTTCAGTTTAATTGCTGGGAAAGGACACTTGCCTAATTTTATGGCTGGGGGTCACCACAACACGAGGAACTGTCTTGAAGGGTAATGACATTAGGAAAGTGGAGAACCACTGGGTTAGTCTGAGAGAGTCTGAGAGAGTCTGAGAAAGGTAGGAGGGGGGGGCAGGGAGCTGTTCCTATTGGCAGCAGAGGAAAAGACCCACATTAATGGGTTTAAACTATGTGTAGAATGATATTGGCTAGATATCGGGGGGAAAATTTCACAATCTGAGTAGTCCGGAAGTAGAATGGGCTGCCTAAAGAGGTGGTGAGCTCCCCCTCATCTGTAATCTTCAAGCAGCAGCTGGACAGATCCTTCTCCTGGATGCTTGAGGCTGATCCTGCATGGAGCAGGAGGTGGGACTAGATGGCCTGTGTGGCCCCTTCCCACTCTAGGATTCTAGGAGTCTAGTTCAGCAGAGGAATGGGCTGCCTCAGGAGGTGGGGAGCTCACCCTCATTGGTGGTCTTCAAGCAGCAGCTGGAGAGATCCTTATCCTGGATGCTTGAGGCTGATATTACACTGAGCAGGGGGTGGGAGTAGATGGCCTGTGTGGCCCCTTCCAACTCTATGGTTCTATCACTCTATACATTTGAATTGTTTGCTTCCTTGAGCCATGGGAGAAGATTGAGATATAAAAGATATTTTCATAAAATAAATGTTTAAAAGGGGACTAGACAAAGTTATGGAAGAGAAGTGTCATCAATAGCTATTCGCCAGGATTGTGAAACAGAACTTCCTGTTTTGAAGCCATCTACTTCCGCATAGACTAGCAAGATGAAGAAAAAGAAAGGCATTTATTTTTGTTTGTCCAAGAGCTATAGAAAAGGTTGTCTGTACGCAAGAGTGGTTTTTCCTCAGAGGTGGAAGGACTAACATTACTCTTCCTGTATGGATGCCTGCCTGCAGGCACATCCTGCCTGCCTGAAATTCATTTTTAAAGAAAGTTAAGACGATCATAGAATCATAGAGTTGGAAGGAACCTCCAGGGTCATCTAGTCCAGTGGTCCCCAACCTTTCTGAGGCTGGGGACCGACAGGGCATCGGGCCGCGCCTGCGAGGACCATGGCCGCGGGCCACGCCCACGCGGGCCATGCCCGCGCATTGGGCCGCGCACGCACGGGCCGCGCATGCGCGATGCGCGGCCCGGCCCTGATTCCCTCTCCCCGCCCTCCCGCAGTAAGAAGCTTCCCGGGCCGCAAGCTTGGGCCGCGGCCCGCAGGTTGGGGACCACTGATCTAGTCCAACTCTCTGTAGAATGCAGGAAATTCACAACTACATGTTTGTGGTGCAGACCTAGTGTGTGTGTGTATTGCTAAACTGAACTGCTGAGCACGCTGTTATCACAATGCAAGTAGAGAGCACAAAGAACAATAGGAGCTTGAAACTTCTGTGGTGGAGTACAGGCCTGAAGGCCAAAAGAGATACATGGATACATGTAATTTGCAAGTGACGTGAATAAAGGACGCTGCGCTTAGGGGGGAGCTGGCTGAAAGTCGGCAGACTTTGCTTACCCTCAGATATCTGCGTGCGGATCTGAATCTCTCTCATCCCAACATATGCCTACTCACAGTGGTCCCAATTCCATGCCCAGAAGGTGCCCTCCCCACCACCAGCCTGGCCTGGAAGAAAGTCACCTCCTGATTGTTTGACTGATCCCACAGTGTCAGTCAGCGATTCCCTGGGTTTGCAAGGAAGAACCGCAAGAGACACACACTGGCACATCCCTTCCTGCCCACCCACTCACCATCTGTCCAAGTTCATAAAATCCGCAATTCTGTCAGATGGCAATTTAGCCTCTGCTTAAAAAACATCCGAAGAAAGAGAACCCACCGCCTCCCAAGGAATGGATCCTGTGGCCAGTTCCCACTCGGTTCATCTCTTTTGATAGTGGTGTCAAACCCAGGGTTTCCTTGGATCCAAATCCAGTGACTTCTTGTTTTACGATGGGTTCAGAAATTCCTGGGAGTGCGTTCCCACATACTGAATAATGTAGTTTTTCAATCTACTTCAGCTACTGTTAACAAGTGGATTTTGCTGTTCAGTAAAATCCTGTTGCATAATGCATTGACAGAGGATTGGAAGTGCATTATTTAGCGTGATTAGGGCGGTGGGGTTTGGGGAGGGACCTCAGTCGGGGTCCAGGGCCATAGACTCCACCTTCCAAAGCAGCCATTTTTTCCAGGGGAACTATTCTCCATAAATCTGGAGGTCTAGGGCCTAGTCTGCACACATAGGATAAAGCACTTTCAATGTGCTTTGGCAGCTGGATTTTCCTGTGCGGAACAGGAAAATCTACTTCTAAAGTGCATTGAAAGTGCATTATCTATTGTGTGCAGACTAGGCCCAGGTCTGATTTCAGGGGATCACCAGGCCCCACATGAAAGTTGGTATCCCTATTTGGCTAAGCCAGTCCCCCCCCCCCCCATAACATCCACCCCCAAACCCAAATGACTGTACTCTGCATAAGGTAGGGAATGAGCAAACTTCAAAAGTGATCAGCGGAAGAAAGATCGGCTGTCCCACCACGGTGTAAGGACAGTGGAGAGGGGCTGAATAACTACCCACATTCCATCCCGTTGCACAAACCAAAAGGCTGTCACAAAAAGGGAATCTGACCCAGGAGAATATTGAACGGTCGGATGCCCTGCAGATATGCAAATGCCGTCAGGTAATCTCCGAGGTTGGCTCACTGCTTTTTGGTGCACTTGAATAATCCTGCTCATACAAGGACACCTCCTCAGGGGCTTGTGAGACCTGTAGGGAAGTCCAGGGTTGCTACACAGAGCCAGGAACTGCAAACCACCCCTGAATGACTCTTGCCTTGATGACACACACACACACACAATACAACAAGGCCTGGAGAGGAGACTACTGAGAGGGGATCTGATAACCATCTTCAGGTATTTAAAAGGATGCCATGTAGAGGATCAGGCTAGAACAGGCTAGAAAGGGAGACTGTAGAAATGCAAGTTATTATAACACTTAAAACAATGACATACCCTTGACTCAACAAGGACATAGATTTTTTTTATCTCACTATGTATGTGTGCTAACCTTGTTTAACTCGTGTATCCACATTTCTCACAATTTATTTTAATTGGGACTATGTGTCTGTTAGTAGTATAAAATGTAATTTTGAATTTAACTCTCTGGTCCCAGGACAAGACAGCTGCCAGCTCAGCTTCTGATTGTAGGAATGTTTCACACTCGTATGGAGACAGATGGGGCCAGCAGCAAATGGTGGGGTGGAAGCTGTTGATCATTGATATAAACCAGTGGTCCGCAACCTTTCTAAGGCTGCGGACCGGTGTGTGGGGGGAGGGCGATCCGGCGGCCACGCACGCCGCGCACGCCGCGCACGCCGCGCACGCCGCGCACGCCGCGCACGCCGCGCACGCCGCGCACGCCGCGCACGCCGCGCACGCCGCGCACGCCGCGCACGCCGCGCACGCCGCGCACGCCGCGCACGCCGCGCACGCCGCGCACGCCGCGCACGCCGCGCACGCCGCGCACGCCGCGCACGCCGCGCACGCCGCGCACGCCGCGCACGCCGCGCACGCCGCGCACACCGCGCACACCGCGCACACCGCGCACACCGCGCACACCGCGCACGTGTGTTTGCGCCACATGCGGCGCCAAACATGCATGCGTGGCAATTTCGCGCATGCGTGACAGGTCCACGCATGCGCGTTTGCGCCATGTGCGGCTGCAAACATGCTTGCGCAGAACTTTTGCGCATGCACACATGCGCGAAATTGCCACGCATGCACGCATTCGCAAAAACTGCTGCGCATGCGCGTTTGCGGCTGCGCATGGTGCAAACTCATGTTTGCGCCGGCGGCCCTGCTTCCCTCTCCCCTCCCCCAAAAAGAAGCTTGCCAGGCCGCAAGCTAATCGGCCACTTTGGCGACTCATTTGCTTGCGGCCTGGTTAATTTCTTACTGCGGGGGGCGGGGGGCGGGGCCACTGATATAGACAGTTTTATTTCTCCTATTTTTTTGTGAACTACAACTGGATTCGAGGGGACTGATTGGCTGTTTTGGCAAAGAATTATCATATGGCTGTATTTGGATGTTGTGACACAGTTTACTAATTTAACAGGATTAACTTTGCTTATATATTCCCATTATCATGATGGTCAGTGGAAGAGTGCTTGCACTCGAAAGCTCACGCCCTGAATAAATCTTTGTTGGTCTTAAATGTGCCACTGGACTCTGAATCTATGTAGAGGATGGAGCAGAGTTGTTTTCTCTGGCCCCGGAGAGACGGACCAGAACCGATGGGATGAAATTAACTCAAAAGGAATTCCATCTGAACATCTGAAAGAAGTTCCTGACAGAATGGTTTCTCAGTGGAACAGGCTTTCTCGGGAGGTGGCGGGTTCTCCATCTTTGGAAATTTTAAAACAGAAGCTGGATAGCCATCTGACGGAGAGGCTGATTCTGAGAAGGTTCAAGGGGGTGGCAGGTGACAGTGGATGAGCGAGAGGGTTGTGAGTGTCCTGCATAGTGCAGGGGGTTGGACTAGATGACCCAGGAGGTTCCTTCCAACTCTGTTATTCTATGATTCTATGATTCTAATCCTGTGTGGCTCTGTAATGTTAACTATTAGTTTTTAGTATATTTATATATTTATGTGTTCATTCGTTCGTTCATTCATTTTATATACCACCCCTCATTATGACAGGGCAGCATATAAATTGAATATAAGGGCAGCATATAAATTGAACGAATGTACAAATAAACCAATCATATTGTCTTCTCCTGAATAATGTTATTTTATGGAATCTTAAACACCTTTTAGTGATTCTTATTAATGCTATGTTAATGTTCTATTTCAGGATGACACAATTAGATGGTTCTTACTGGTAAATCTGTCATAAGCGAAGTCCTCTTTTAATTCTAAAAATAAAGTATGCCAGAATGCAAATATGAAAACAGCACCATCCGGGCTGTGACTGGGCCAAGGTCACCCAGCTGGCTGAAAGTGGAGGAATGGGGAATCAAACCTGGCTCCCCAGACTGGAAGCCATGACACCAAGCCCCTAATTTCAAGAAGGGAGTCTGAAGAACTGAGCCAAATGGAGTTGACCATAGATGGAATTCTAGCCCTACTGGGAAAACTAATCATTCAAGGAAAAGTGCCATTTGGAAATCTGAATGTCAAGCTTTTCTCTGACATGGATTCAAACACAGATACATTGCATGGCAGGCTGATGCAGGAAGCAGGTGATCCTTAGCTTACCAGTGCTGGAGCATCATTTTGGTTGATGTATGAGGCAGCTATAGAAGTCTACCTGGGGGATATGACCCACTAGTTGGAAGGTCTATATAAAGACCACCTTAAGTTACAGCCAACTTGCCCTCATTGAGTTTTCAAGGCAAGTGTTGGTTTGCCATTGCCTGCCTCTTGCACAGAGACCTCGGGACTCCTCTGTGGTCACTCATCCAAATACTACCCAAGGCCAGCCTTGCTTAGCTTTTGAGATCTGATGAGATTTGGCTAGTCTGGCCTGAATCAGACCCTTTGTCCATCAGTTTTGTCTACTCAGACTGCCAGTGGCTCGCTGCGGTCTCAGGGGAACCTCCCTGTTCCACATACATTATTTTAAAAATGTGTATAAGAGCAAAGTTGCAAGGAAATAAACCCCAGATCTGTCCAGTTGGGTGCAAATTCTTCCCCTGCTGCGACTCACCTCCAACAGCTTACTTTGGCTTGCTCTGTGTCAAGTTTTTGATTAAAAACTCCCTGAGGCAGATACGTCACTTCTTTGAATTTTAAAATTTTATACTTTGATTTCTAGGCCGCCCTTCCTCATAAGTGGGCTTGGGGTAGTGCACAGCATATAAAACAGAATAAAACAAATTTTGAACTGGACATCTCTGTTTTTATTCCCCAACTCCCACTGTCCTGTCCAATTGCTCTTCTCAATCTTGGTGGATTTTGCATGTCTCTCTGTGTGTGTGAATCAGTATGGGGATGGAACAGTGAGAGAGGCCACATTAAATGGGTAAGGTCGGGGAGCAGAGGTCGGGCGGAAGAGTGCTATTTTGCAGGCCCTGCGGAACTTTGTTAGTTCTATCAGGGCCTGCATCTCTGCTGGGAACTCATTCTACAAGGCACGGGCCAAGGCTGAAAAGACCCTGAGCCATCGTGCTTCCCTGGGGCCAGGGAGCACCATATTGCGATCGGGACATAAGATTAGTGCCAGAATTATTCTGACCCAGTGGTCAGATTTGGAGAACTCAATTTCAGGCTTTTTAGGGGTTTTAGGCTAATTTTTTAAAAATTACTGTTAAACGTTTTATGGTTGCCTCTTGTGGCGCAGAGTGGTAAGGCAGCCGTCTGAAAGCTTTGCCCATGAGGCTGGGAATTCGATCCCAGCAGCCGGCTCAAGGTTGACTCAGCCTTCCATCCTTCCGAGGTCGGTAAAATGAGGACCCAGCTTGCTTGCTGGGGGGTAAATGGTAATGACTGGGGAAGGCACTGGCAAACTACCCCGTATTGAGTCTGCCATGAAAACGCTAGAGGGCGTCACCCCAAGGGTCAGACATGACCCGGTGCTTGCACAGGGGATACCTTTACCTTTACCTTTAAACGTTTTATATTTACTAACCCCAAACCTGTTCTTGGGAGGGGCAGCTAATAAATCTAAATAACGATAACGACAACAACAATTATAACAATGCATTCTTAATTATTATTGTTGCTGTTATCGTCATCATTGCTGCTGCTGGCCCACCAACATAACTGCCTACAATCTTTGTGCACTTCGGAAAGACTAACTTTAACGGTTCACCAAAAGGATTGCCTAACTGGAGGACTTGGTTGCTTCCTTTCCAACTTTACTTCATTTTGATTTCTCAGAATGATTCTGGGTTTGCGCGCATTGGGAAAGAAGCACTGTGAAAGAAGCACTGTGAAAGAAGCACTGTGAAATAAAGGAACACAAAATTACTATTGTACAATTATGTTTGATGTTTCACTCACTTGCACAACTACTCCTGGGTATGTGTGTGTGTGTGTGTGTGTGTGTGTATGTGTGTGTGAATTTAGGCAGATTATGAGTGAGTGGACAGAAGGGAATGTGCCAGTGTGCTTGGCTCTTGTGGCCCTTTCTTGCATGCCTAGGGAAATGCTGATCACGACTTTGGGGTGAGGAGGTGAATTTCCTCTAGCCCAGACTGGCCTGAGTTTCTGGGTTATTTTTTTGGGGGGGGCATCATCTGGGCATGGAATTGTGGGTGGGCCGGCAGTTGTGATTTTCCTGCATTCTGCAGGGGGTTGGACTAGATGACCCTGGAGGTCCCTTCCAACTCCAGGATTCTATTCTAGTATAAAAACTGAAGATTTTCTATTGTAGTGTTGAAAACAAGGCTTAGAAACTTGGAACTCTAAAGCCCAGAGAGCCGGGGTTCTTTTTTTTGGGGGGGGGGGAATTAAAAGCAACCCCCCCTATTGCCTGTGCACACACTGGAAACAGGGAAAATGACTGCTGTTTGGCTTATTGCCTTTCTAGATTACAGAATGGCAGGCAAGGAATCTCCTGGCAATTACTGGAAAGCAACAAAAGCTCAGCAAGGTATGTGTGTGTGGAAAGGATAATTGGGTGCATTTAATTCTGCAACCTGGGTGAAATGTTGGTTTTAATCACTGTTTTAGATCTGTGCATTCTTTTAAAATGGGTTTTCAGTCTCTTTTTAACTGTTCACTGCCTTTAGGGCCCTAACTCGGTGGAAAGGTGAGATGCACACGTGCTAAATAAATAAACGCTGATTTGAGAGGCTTGCTGTCTCACTCCATGGCAAAAAGCCGAACCCTATTGGCCAGTGCTCCCACACGCCAGAAACAAATTCTGACCACACCACAAGTGAGGATGCTGCAAGTTTCAAATCAAGCCTGTTTGAGACCGAGTTTGCTGTGTTCAAGCACTTTGACTGGATTTTTTGGTTTCTCACCAAACGACACAAATGCCTGCTGAACAGGCTGCCTCTGGTTTCTTCAAAACGGATAATTTTCCAAAACACTATGGAACCAATTAGATTGATATCCCATTAATACCACTAAGGATGAACACCAAATACTGTGATTTAAAAACAAAACCAAACCCACAGCATTTATTTAAAATAGGGCTGCCAAATCTGGGTTGAGAAATTTCAGAAGATGGAGCCTGGGGAGGGCGGAGTTTGGAAAGGGGGTGGAGCTTGGGGAGGGCGGAGTTTGGAAAGGGGAGGGACCTCAGTTGGGTCTAGTACTGCAGACTCCACCCACTAAAGCCACCATCTTCTCCAGGGGAAGTGATCTCTGTAGTCTGGGGATCAGTTGTCATGTTGGGAGATCTCTAAGCTCAACCAGAGGTCAGGAACCCCACTTATTTATGATCTTTGGCTGATTTAACTGTCTGTAGCTGCATTCAAACCATGCACTTAGCATACATTTACTCCACACTATTCTACGGAATTTCGGTTCACTTTTCCCCTTCTAAATTTGTACCTACTATTTACCATTTTAAAAAAAGGCCTTCCAGTTAAACAGCAGGGGAAATGGCAGTCATAGTGGGCAGATAAGCTTATGGAGACATACTGCACAATTGGAAAGGAACATATTGAAACAACCTGATGAAAAGTTGAATTGATCTCTCCCCCAACCTCACAGAAAGAAGAACAAGTTCAAATGACCGATAGACAGGATGTGAGCCTAACAGAGATCTTTCAGCATCCCTAGAGTCACTAACTCCTGACTTGGACATCCCTGGAGCAGGCTTTCTCAACTTTTTTACTGAACATTCTTCAGGCCTTAAGAAACGCTAGAAGTGTCACAGTCACAATGAATATGGTTGGGAACTGTGGACACACCCACCTGGAGCCCTGTCTCTTCCCACCCCCTCTAGGCCCATCGTTGGCCCTGCTGGGAGGGGGGGGGGGAAATGGGTCAACATGACCATGCATGGTCATTTCACCTGATAATTGCTTAACAGTTCTAAAAAAATATATTACAAAATTAACTCCCACCCATTTGGGAAATCCTTTCAAGATCATTGAGAAACCCCAGGGTTTCAGAAATCCCAGGTTGAGAAAGCCCGCCCTGGAGATCTGAAGGGTGGATACTAGGGAAAGGTTTGGGGAGGGACTTCTGTGGGGTGTCATGCCACAGAGTCCACCATCCAGGGCAGCCATGTTCTGCAGGGGAACTGATCTCTGTAGTCTGGAGATCGTTGTAATTCCGGGAGATTCAGCCCTCACCTGAAGTTTAGCAACCCAAGGGGGAACAAGGAGTAGAGTCCTGAGAGAAAGGACCATCCCAAGGGGGGTGTGGGGGAAGGAAGAGTTCTGACAGAAGGAAGAAACAGAAGACAAGCCCCTAAAGAAGCTATTTTACCCAGGGTATAAATTTATGATATTACCTGGATTATCAAAAGTCCATATCCTGAAACTCCTCCTCGTTTTGAAGGTGCTACTAGCCCAATTGGTGGACCTGCTTATAGGGATGCCAATTATCGTTAATCTCCAGACTAAAGAGATCAATTCTCTTGGAGAAAATGGCTGCTTTGAAGGGTAGATGTCCTAGCATTTTAGCCCCACATCAGAAAGCTGCAGAGAGACGGGAAAAGACTCTCATCATGTTGTCTGACTTTTGTGTATGCGTGTCCTGTTTTGATATCCTCACCTCTTTGTTGATTTAGACCGTCACCTAATTTAAGTTCTACCTATCTATGGTTATAGGTGATTGGAGGGTCCTTCCTTCCTTCCTCTTGGATATAACTCTCTGTGTGATGTCTCCTAAATTTGATTCTAATAGGAACTCTCTTCTCCATAAAGCTAGTGAGATAGATAGGAACAATGATCTCACGGACCTGTCCCCAGTGGGTAATTTGCTGTTTCCTGTGCCTTCTCTCCTCTTCTCCTCCATTCCTTAAGCCTGCAATATGGTGGGTGCAGAGATACCTCCAGCATCTCTCCCCAGCCAGCTATTTGGATTAGAATTTCTATATTAGTTAAGTACACTCTTGGGGAATGTGCTTTTCTTTTTTTGTTGTTTTCTGACCACATGCACTCAGAACCCTGCCCATCAGCCAAAGGTATTCTGCAAATAATTCAGGATATTAAGACTTTACCACAAGTCTACCAGTATTTAATTTCCTTTCTTCCTGCCTTCCTTCTTCCTTCCTTCCTGTAAGGAAGAGGAAGCCAGTAGGCTGGAGGTATCAGTGTTTTCTTTTTTGTCACTTCCCCCCCCTTCTATTAACAAACCCCATAACTTCTTTTCTCAACTGGAGTTTGTGGGAGAAACTGGGGTTACAGTTAGATACCTTTGGAAAGGCTAATCTTTCCTGGCAGGAAAAGTATCTTGAGACCTGCCTTCAGTGATGGCATGGTATTGTTCCAGATTTTACCTGGATTGTGAAAGCAAATGACCGAGCTTATCACGAGCAGTTTCAGAAGAGGTACGCCTGCTGTATGAAAAAGAAAAAATATGCGGTAAGGAATGATTTCTGGAGTCTTATGGGGTGGGGTGGGATGGGGTGGGATTTCTGCTCTCCAGACCTTTGCATTCCCTCAAAATTCATTTTTGAAGCAATATATAACAATAATTTTAAAAATCTATATTAGTTAAGTATAATTTTGCCTTGGACTGCAAGGCGAACAAACCGGTCAGTCCTAGAGGAGATCAGCCCGGACTGCTCCTTAGGAGGCCAGATCCTGAAGATGAAACTCAAATACTTTGGCCACCTCGTGAGAAGGAAGGACTCCCTGGAGAAGAGCCGAATGCTGGGAACTCTGCTTCCCAACCATGTTCTGTACAATTGGGCCACTTCTGGGGTTTCTCAAAGCCTGAAGAATGTTTCAGGGGTTTCTCAACAGTAAAAAAAAAGTTGAGAAGGATTGAGTTAGATTCTGGGAAGTCCAGGTTTCAATCCTTACAAAGGGCTAAACTATGCATTTCTTTACAAGATGTATCCAGGTTTACCTAGGGATGCCGCCCTCCAGTTG
Source organism: Paroedura picta (assembly GCF_049243985.1). NCBI lineage: Eukaryota > Metazoa > Chordata > Lepidosauria > Squamata > Gekkonidae > Paroedura > Paroedura picta. The sequence goes on from NC_135372.1 coordinate 26,870,825, forward strand.
GGACCTGGGAACCCCCCGAATCACAGCTCATCTCCAGACTACAGAGAGCTATTCTCCTGGGGAAAATGGATGCTTTGAAGGGTGAATTCTGTGGCATGCTACACCACTGGGGACCCTGTCTCCCTAGGCTTCATCCCCGAATCTCCAGGAATTTTCCAGCATGGATCAGGCCCACCCTACCCCGTCATCCCCAGCTGGTGGCTTGAGGGGACCTAGCAGCCCTAAATTTACCACTTTGATTATATGTCAGACTCCAAGGGTCAAATGTCAGCTCTAAAAAGGCTGCTTTTTACGCCGCAGAATCTGATTTTGCTCATGATGGGTGGGGGCTTGTTGCCAGTCTTTCCCCTGAGCCTAAAGAACCTGCAGTGGGAAATTATTTGTCTGACTGTGGAGCTGTGACTGCATGGACAACATGCAGTCTTTTTCTTAGCACACTGTTAAATGCTTGCAAAAGCCCGCTGGGCATTTCAGATTATCTAGTAGACATTTGAGCTTACCTCCATTTGTGGTTTCTGTGGGGCAGAACCTGGGAGGAATCTTGCAGTCATTCAAAGAGCACACAACATTTTGACTTTTCACCATGTCATGTAACCAAAACATAGACCTTAGTAGTCCAACAGAGCAGAGAGCTTTTAAAACCCAAATAATGAACTTTACCTATCTTCATGGCTTACCATCCCCAAAGTCCATCTCTTTCCTCTTAGGGGGCTTCCATGAGGAAGGTGTCAAGATCCTAGGAAAGCAGCCCACAGAAAAAAAATCTCTTTGCCAGACAGAACCACGATGACTCCATTTAGTCCAAAAGCAGTACAGTCTTTATTACAGCAGAGCAAGCATCTTCAGGAGGTACACAGAACAGAGGAATTGGCAAAGATAGGGGGAAAAGGGGAATGAGGTTTATATCCATTAGACGTGACTCTCATAACAAACTGTGGGAGAACTGCCCCTTTGATGTATAAGGGTGCAAAACCCAGAGACTAGATGTCTAATTCCCAGGTTCTTACACAGCTGTGAGATTGCTTGGAGTTGTGAGCATTCACACTCTTCAAGGCTATAGATACGCATTACACTAGCTGGCGGGGAGCTTCAAAGGAATGCCAGAAGAAAACCAACATTGGCCCAATTAATCCCATTGGTAGAAAGCCTCAGTGTAGAGCAGGGGTAGTCAAACTGCGGCCCTCCAGATGTCCATGGACTACAATTCCCAGGAGCCCCCTGCCAGCGAACGCTTGTAGTCCATGGACATCTGGAGGGCCGCAGTTTGACTACCCCTGGTGTAGAGTTTTGGAACAGTGTGCTCAAACCCACTAATTTTCCACCAGGGCAACTCAATCAAGACCGCCAAATACAACGTCCTCACCTTCCTCCCTCTCAACTTGTACGAACAATTTCACCGGCTGGCGAATCTCTATTTTTTGCACGTCATTTTATTACAGGTGAGGACTAAGCAGCCATTTGGCATAGCCTTTGGGTGAGCTTGGGGAGCGGATGCCTTGCAGGTATCGTGTTCCTAGCAGATCGGGGGCTGTGGCTCCACCCTCTACCCCAAACTTGGAAATGTTGACCATGCAGTCCAGGGCTACGTTGATGTTGATTTCAGGCTAAATGTGACTTTTGTGGGAGAGACCCAAAATATTTTGTGAAGACCTCATCCTGGCCACCTTTTCCTGTGCTCTGCACCCTTGGGCAAAATTTTGGGTGGGGGAGGGGGGCTTTGGTTACAGCTCCTTTCCCCTTCCATCTTCTTCCAGCCAATCAGGGGTCACGGCGCCACCCTCTGTCAGAATTCCAAAGGTGTCCACAGGCTCAGAAAGGTTGGGGACTCTTGGTGTAGCCAATCAGATTTGAATACACTTCAAAAAGGTCATGGACGAAATAGAGAGAGCAGAGGAGAGCTATGAGGATGCTCTGGGGCCTGAGGGGCACGGCCGATGAGGAAAGGCTTGGGAATGTTCAGCTTGGAGAAGAGGGGGTTGAACAGGGGACCTGATTGTTCTCTTTAATTAGCAGAAAGCTTGTCACTTGGAGGGAGGCCCTCTTTTGATATGGTACCCTTACAAGGGATTGAGGGACAGGTAGATGAACTCATTCCTTATAAAGGTAAAGGTATACCAGGTCATGTCTGACCCTTGGGGTGATGCCCTCTAGCGTTTTCATTGCAGACTCAATACGGGGTGGTTTGCCAGTGCCTTCCCCAGTCATTACCGTTTACCCCCCAGCAAGCAAGCTGGGTACTCATTTTACCGACCTCGGAAGGCTGGAAGGCTGAGTCAACCTTGAGCCGGCTGCTGGGATCGAACACCCAGCCTCATGGGCAGAGTTTCAGACTGCATGTCTGCTGCCTTACCACTCTGTGCCGCAAGAGTCTCATTTCATGCCTTGTAACTTAGCCCTAATGATTGCGCACATCCCAGTAGCTTCCCCTTCCTTCTAGGCGATCCCGGAGATTTCCACTCTACCTTGGTTTGCCCTCCTGTTTCCCATCAGCATCCTCCTCGGCATTCGTGGCATCCGGGACCTAATTGACGACATTGTGAGTACCAGTTTCATTCTGAGGCTGAAATTTCTTGGGGAAGCCGGTTGTCTTTTGACAAAAAAACCCATCTGTACCTTACCCAGAAAGGAAGTCGTAGCAATATTTCCCACCTTGCTAAGCTGTCTGCATGCACCAGTTACATCACTTCCAGGAGGGGATCAGGGACTGACATAGGGTAGCTCTAGGAATGGCTGGAAATTCTGTGGTTTCCCTATAGGTATTCCAGTGATTTCTAGTGCTACTCTTTGACACTTCCAGGTTTTTGCTGGAAATGATGTAGCAGCATTGCTGATGTCACCCCTCTTCCCCATCTCTCCTTTCTGGAAGATAAATATTATAAGAAGTTAAATATGATAGGAGGGCTTTGTCATTCTGGACTGCCATTTTAAGAAAGTTTCAAGGACCAAAAGACTCTGTCTTTGCAATTTAGGGGAGATCGAGACTTTTGTACATGTGTTCTTTAGGTGCCTTTTCTTTTTTACATCAGCAAGTTCATCCTTCCTCTATTCAGGGATGTCCCCAGTTGTTTGGGAGCAGTAAAAAATTCAGATTCCTTCTATGGAGAGGAAAGGCCCACATTGCTACACAGGTTGCTAAATACTGTGCTCATAAATACCATGTACATGAAGACAGCCAAAGCTATACAAACGGTGATTTAGAGGAGTCTTCTTGAGGAGGCCTCACTTCAAGAAGGACGTAGATAAAATTGAAAGGGTACAGAGGAGAGCGACGAGGATGATCTGGGGCCAAGGGACCAAGCCCTATGAAGATAGGTTGAGGGACTTGGGAATATTCAGCCTGGAGAAAAGGAGGTTGAGAGGGGACATGATAGCCCTCTTTATGTATTTGAAAGGTTGTCACTTGGAGGAAGGCAGGATGCTGTTTCCGTTGGCTGCAGAGGAGAGGACACGCAGTAATGGGTTTAAACTACAAGTGTAACGATGTAGGCTAGATATCAGGGGGAAAAATTCAGTCAGAGTAGTTCAGCAGTGGAATAGGCTGCCTAAGGAGGTGGTGAGCTCCCCCTCACTGGCAGTCTTCAAGCAAAGGTTGGATACACCCTTTTCTTGGATGCTTTCGGATGCTTTGGGCTGATCCTGCGTTGAGCAGGGGGTTGGACTAGATGGCCTGTATGGCCCCTTCCAACTCTATGATTCTATGATTCTTAAATTTAAAATGTTGAACTCTCAATTTTAAACGTTAAGAATCTTTTACTTTGTTCGTTCTGCTTACAGAGAACGCCTGCATTCTTCCATTGCAGATTGTCAAACAATTCATTCTGGCTGAAGCGACGTATCAAATAAACATCTATCAATCTACCACCCCACCCCCACCCCCACCTCTGATGTTGCCTTTCCTAACCCTCCTGCTGGTTGCCCGGTTTGTCCTGGCAAGCCAATAGAGTAAGGGGTGAGGAGAACTTTACTACTCCCCTGCCAGTTACCAGGAAATTTAACCCACCATGCAGGAAAAATCCCAAATGCAGAAATGGAGCAATAAGTTTGATTTGAACCATAAGTTTCACAAAATTTGAGCCGTCAGTTTCACAAAAACAGCGTGCAGTTGGAATGCCAGACCCTCCTGCCAACCAGCAGGGGGCAGGGTGGACTTTCTGGGTGAGGCGGGGACCTCACTGGTGATGACCAGAAGTTACTTCCTGTGAGTACCAGAAGTGATGTCAGCATGCAGGGATGTTGCTGACATCCCCCCCTTTATTTGGGCACTGGTTTTCTGCTGCCAGGGAACAACTAATGACAAAACAATGCATATGTTGAGTAGCAGAACATAGAGAATGGTACAAAATAATGTTTATTCCTTTATTTAAGAATATTCATGAATAAATGAAGATCCTTCTCAGAGCAGTCAACAAAGCAGAAAATTCATTTTTTCCCCTTTGCTTTTCAGGCACGGCACCGGAGCGATGGGGAGATCAACAGCCGGCCCTGCGAGATTTTGACCGGGGAAAGGTGAGGAAGGGCTGAGCCATAGTGAGAAATTTGAAGCAAACATGTCCCCCTACCCTGCCCCCAGGAAAAATGTTCCTATGCAGCCTTCCTTCTCAACACTCATTCTGAGTGAGGCAGGTTGCCTCGTTCTGAATTGGCTTCATGAGGTCACCGTGCAGCCAAATCTGATTGGCCAGCTATTGTTATGCTCTCTTTTCATTCACTGTGTGAATTGGCTAGTATCACATTCTTTTTTACAAAGCCGGCACTGATTTCAAGAAATCGTTGCAAATGACAGAGTTCCTCTGAACATGGGCAGAGACTACAGAAAAATGAACAAATATCCCTGACGAATCAGTCCACGTGTTCACTGTTTCCCAAAGTAAACAATCAGATAACCCTGGAAATCCTGCATAGAGGCCCTAACTTCCCACTACTGGTATTCTGAGGTACATTGCCTTTGAATATGGAGGTTCTATATAGCCCTCACCCTGACATGAATGGCCCTATCAGGTCTCAGAAGCTAAGAAGAGTCAGCCTGGTTTAGTATTTGAATGGGAGACCATCATGGGAGAAGAGTTGTTTCTCTACCTGAAAGAGTCTCAAAGTGGCTTACAGTCACTTTCCCTTCCTTTCCCCACAACAGACACTCTGAGAGATCGGTAGGGCTGAGAGAGCACTGACAGAACTTCTCTGTGAGAACAGTTCTAACAGGACTGTGACTAGACCAAGGTCACCCAGCTGGTTGCATGTGGAGGAGGGGTGAGGAATGAAACCCAGCTCCTCAGATTAAAGATTATTTTGTTTGTTTTTTGTCACAGATTTTGCAAGAAGCAGTGGCAGGACATACAAGTGGGAGATGTTGTTTGCCTCCGTAAGGACAGCTTTGTACCAGTAAGCGAGCTCTGCTATTTGCCTGTGTTTCATTAGCTTGGTCGGTTGCTCTCGGGGGGGGGGACGGGACTGGACATGTTAAGGCAGTGCTTCTGGAAAAGACCGGTGAGGTATAAATAGAATAGTCCAGGACTGATTCTGCATTTACTTTGTTTATTCCATTGTGGATCTTGCTGAATTCAGATCGATTTGAACTTGGGTCTTCCTCTATTCCCCCCCCCTGTTGAAATAGAAAAGTGTTCTGCATGTGATTAGGGAAGCTCAGAAGCGGGGGGGGGGGGGGTAGCCAAGCGCAGCAGGAGCCTCTTTCTTTTCTTGAAGGGGCTGGGGAGGAGAGGATTGGAGACAGCAGAGGAGGGGGAATAAATCCCAGAGGCAAATCTCTGCTGAGAGAAGTTACTGCTTCTGGAGCTTCTGCCAAGAGAAGTTTGGACTTCCCTTTTAAGGGAAGCCTTGCAACCTGGGAACAAGTAAGCCTTTGAACTGATGCCATGGCCAATCAGGGCTTTTCCTCAGTATTGGAGGCTCTAGGGAGCAAGTTTGTTGAAGGAAAAGCAGGGAGGTGCTCCTTTACTCATGCCGATTTTTCAAATATCGAGGGTTATATCCACTCCAGGATGTCACAGGGGAAAGGTAGGGTCACTCCGGATCAATCATGCTTGTTGCAGATGAAAAATAAATGAAATCACATTCAGTGTAGACGGCAGGGACTGAATCGACCTGGGATTGCAAGAAAAGCTCCATGCAGATTCAGCCCAGGTTTGTTGGTGGTTCCCAGATAGACGAAGGTGTCATCATCTGGCAGTATGGCAGGTGGTAGGTGGCTCTTGAACAGGAGAACACCGAAGAACTTTATGTAGGTTGACTAGGGTCCTGGAAATGATAAGGTTGCCAACCTCCAGGTGGGAACTGGAGCTCTCCAAAATTAACAAAATTAGTGACAGAGATTAGCCCCCCCTGGAGAAAACTACAGCTTTGGAGGAGGGATTCTACGGCATTTGACCCTGTTGTGGTCCCTCCCTTCATCTAATTCCTGTCTTTTCCAGCCCCCCCCCAAAAAAAACCCTCCAGGAATTTACCAAGTTGGCAACCTGACCTCTGATGGACAATCTCCTCTTTCTCCTTTGGTTTTTCAAGGCAGACCTGCTCCTGCTGTCCAGTTCAGAACCCAGCAGCCTCTGTTACGTGGAAACCATGGACATAGATGGGTAACGTTGTTTTCTAGTCAAAGGAACTGGCCAGCCTTGGGCAAAAGCTCCTCAGGTCTTGTGAGCTGCTGGGGAGTGCATGGGACTGGGGGATTAATATAGGGATGGCAATCTCCATGTGGGGCCTGGAGGTCCCCTGGAATTATAGTTCATCTCCAGGCTCAAGGGATCAGTTCCCCCTGGAGAAAAGGCTGCTGTGGAGGGGGGACTCCACTGAGGTCCTTCCCTGTCTCCAATTCCCACGCCCTCTACCCCCAAAGTCTCAAGATATTTCCCAACCCAGAGCATAGCACGGAAGGCCCATATAGGCCTATAGGGTGCCTAGATCAGGAGAATAATCTCCATAGCTTAGCATGTCCTCTTTGGAGACCAGATTGACACACTTTTGGAGGGACATCTGGGGGCACCTGGCAAATTGTACTGATGTTGAAATTAAAAAAATATATATTATAATACTATTTTTGCATTCTATGCGTTCTATGAAATATTGTTTTTTTTAATCAAGAACCCCCCTGGTCAATGGTGTCCTGCTTTACCAGTGTTAAAATCTGGTCACCAAGAAGCCCTCCAAGACCTGCAACAAAAATAAGGGGAGCTTTATCAACTAGAAATTGACCTACCAAATTATGAAATGTGGGGAGACATCTGTATTCACCTGGGGAATTTTTATACAAATTGGAACTTTTCAATCAGCAATCAAATGCATTGGGAAGCATTCGTTTAATTTAACTGTGAAATGAATCAGGAAGCATTCATAGTATCAGGAAGCATTCAATCAACCGGGGAAAGTTTTTAAAAATCTTCTAGCAATGAAAGACCTGGGGTTCCTCCTGAGGATGCCTTGAACACGTAGGGCAGAAGGCGTCCCATCCCCCCCCAAGGTCAGCTGGCAGTGCATGCTGGGATAGGGCTATTTGGCCCATGTTGGATTGGTGAGTTGGGAGGCAATAAAATAGGGTTATGCTGCCAGAGGATTTCATAATTAGTATTTTTATGGTTTTTATTTGTGGTTTTCCATTTTCAGAGAGACAAATCTGAAGTATAGACAAGCCCTCCTGATAACCCACCAAGAGCTAGCCAATGTGGAGAACATGGTGACCTTTGACGGTCAGTGAGAGTCCTTGTCGCTTTTATTTATCTTCTTAGGGGTAGGCCTGAGGCCAGAGTTCAGGCATCCTTAAAATAGCAGTGCACAGAACGAATTGTGGTTTATTCCATTTATGTTCCACCTTTCTTCCATCATAAAACTCAAGGAGGCAGGTGTGATTGGTGGAAGGACAGGACTCCAGGCATGAAGGTTGCCCATTTCCAAGTAGGGCTTGGAGATCGCCCAAAATTACAGCTGATCTGCAGACAATAGAGATCAGTTTCCCTAGAGAAAATAGCTACTTTGGAGGGTGGACTCTGTGACATTATACTCCACTGAGGTCCCTACCCCAGTGGCTTCTAATCTGGAGAGCTGGGTTTGATTCCCTGCTCCTTCTGTACATGCAGCAAGTTGGCTGACCTTGGCCTGACCCAGACCCAGTCCTGACCTTGGCCTGACCCAGACTTGGCCTGACCCAGTCCTGTTAAAGTTGTTCCCCCAGAGCAGTCCTGTCAGAGCTCCCTCAATCTCACCTACTTCACAGGGTGTCAGTTATGAGGAGAGGAAGGCAAGGCAATTGTAAGCCGCTCTGAGACGTCTTTGGGCAGTGAAAAGCAGGGTATAAAAATAAACACCGTATTTGCCGGAGTATAAGACAACTAGGTGTATAAGACGACCCCCCAACATTTCCACTCAAAATATAGAGTTTGTTATATACTTGGCCCCACCTCTGCATCTACCTGTGACCTGTGACTAGTGCGCAAGTGCGCATGTGCGAGCTCTGCGTAGACAAGGGGCGGGCCGGAGCGCCGCTGCTTCCCGCAGAGCAGAACGGGCCGGTCACGCCGAAAAGGCTGGCACCCCTGTCTCGCTGGTGATGCTCTCTGCAGCCACGCTGATGACCCACCACGGTCACGCTGGATACCACACGATACTGGATGGTATGTAGAATGAGGTGGGCGGGCATCGGGAGCCCACTATGGGCAGCTATGTCTATCCCAACTGAAGTGCACCCGGCGTATAGGACGACCCCCCCCCGCACTTGGAGGCATGTTTTCAGGGGGAAAAGTAGTCTTATATGCCAGCAAATACAGTATTCTTCTTCATGTGAAGAAGGGAGGCTCACCTGGCCTTGACCAGGGCCAGGGATTTCTCTGTCTTGGCCCCCACCTGGTGGAAGGAGCTCCCAGAAGAGATTAGGGCCCTGCCCGACTTAAAACAACCCCGCAGTGCCTGCAAAATGGAACTCTTTCCCCAAGCTTCCTGTCAAGGCCAGTGAAGCGTCCCCCCCCCAAAATCACCACCCAGAGGCCCCTCCCATCACCAACTATGTTTTTCAGATGGAAGAATTGAAACCACAGAACAGCAAACAGCTACAACCGCTGAGCTACAGAATGGAAATGTTCTAATGACCAAGTGTTGTGTTAAATATTTTATTGTTACTAATGTTTCCTTTTGAAATGTTATATGTTCCAAATGAACATGTTCCTTGTACTGTACCATGAAAAATCTTTCATTGTAAACTGCCCTGAGCCACAGGGGAGGTCGGTATATAAATATAATAAAATAAATGAACAGGATCTTGACATTTAGTCTGAGAGAGAGAGAGAGAGAGAAAGAGGCTGGCCAGGCTCACAGTTTCAAGGCAGAGAAGGGATTAGAATCCAACACTCTACCCTTGACACCCATGTGGTGGAATGGAGGTCCTGAAGGCCAGTAATGCATCCTGTTTGGTATGCTACAGAGATGCCAATCTCTAGAGGGGGCCAGGCGATCTCCCAGAATCTCCAGACAATCAGGATGAGTTCCCCTGGAGAAAAAGGCTGATTTGGTGGGTGGACATTATGGCATCATTCCATACTGAGGTCCTTCCCCAAACCTGGGTTCCACCCCCTCAAATCTCCAGGAATATCACAACCCGGTACAACCCAATCTGTCTCACCTCTGTCATACCTCTGTTGGCAACCCAAGGGGGCCTCTCTCAGTCACACACACCATGTGTGTGTGTGACAGAGAGAGACAGAGAGGAGTGAGTAGGTGAAGAACCATGTGCAGTAAATTGGAAGACCGCATCTTGTGTTTCGGTGGCTTAGGGAAGGTGACTTGTGAAGAGCCAAACAGCAGACTGCATAATTTTATTGGCACCCTGGAATGGCGTGGTGAGACATACCCTCTGGACAGTGAGCAGATCTTATTGCGTGGCTGTAGGATCCGGAATACAGAGGTCTGCTATGGCCTCGTCATCTATGCAGGTGAGCCAGGGTAGCCATCTGGACATGGCTGTGGGGCACCTGGGATCCCACAGAGGTGGTGGGGAGGGATTTATCTGGTAGTAGAAACATGTTTCTTTCCTGACTCCCTCTGGTGCAGGTTCCGATTCCAAAATAATGAAAAACTGTGGCAAGATCAAACTGAAAAAAACCAAGCTCAACCGTCTAATGGATCGCATTGTACTGCTGGTGAGCCCTTTTGAGGTCGACAAAAACTTGGGAACAGGAAATAGGTGGTGGGGAGTGTGATTGTAGCCATAGAGTGTCCAACATTTATTTCAGGGGTCCACAAATTTTGGGGGGTGCCTGTGGGCACCTTTGGAATTCTAACACAGAGGGCCATTCCGCACCGGGATCCATGTTGCAAATTGGTTGCGGAACGAAAAATCTCTATTGTAAATAGTGGAATTTGTCATTATGCATACCTGCCTTTGTAGTGGAATCCAGTTGCGTTTCTATCGTTTCCCACAGGTTTCCGGTCTCGGCAAAAATCGCTAGCCAGGAAGCGATATTGCCGAGCTCGTCCCGCCCCTGGCCGTCAAGCAGCCAATGGGCGGTCATTATCATGATCCCAAACAGCCCCTTTCCCTTTAAGGAAGGTTTTTTAAAAAAAACACACACACGTTGCAACGAATCTGCGTTGATTCGTTGCAACGGAGAGACCCATCCAGCTAGCAGGTGGTGTTTGAGCTGCCGTTTCATTGTTGCCACGCTCCCTCCGAGTGGAAAAAAAAATCCCCCCCCCCCACGGGCGTGATTTTCGGCTGAAAACAGTGTGAAAAATAAAGGGAAAATAAACCAGCAAACGGGCCTCTGTGTTGCTTGTGTTTGGTGACTTTAAACAGAAGGACTGCAGCCGGAGAAGCCTCGCTGGGTAAACGAAGGCTTGCCGGTGCGTTGATCTCCGCTCGCTCGGAGAAAAAAAAATGGTGATCGCTTTGCCGGAAGATCAGAGGAGAGAGCCAGGGGGAGGGACTTTGCAGAAACTGCAACAATGGTAATACACAGAACTTTTTCGCTAGTGTTGCAGATTGGTTGCAGGAGTGTAGCGCTTTCCGGAGGGTGAATCCACTTTTTGGGATTTCCCTGAAAGCGCTACAACGAAGCACTTTTTGCGGATCGGTTTCAGGAGTGTGGCAGATTGTCAACGACGTTGTGCATAATGGCAAAACTGTAGCGATTTCAATGTGTAACCATTGTGCTATTTTGGACGAGTGCGGAACGACCCAGAGTGATGGGCACAACCGCAAAATGGCTGCCACAAAATAACTGTTGTGGGAAGCAGAGCCAGACACAAAATGGCTGCTGAAGTCATGAAGGGCAGATCCCTGTGCTGAGGTGGCAGCTGATACCAAACAACATTTTAAAAAAATCTGTACTGCCAATCTGATCTGTAACTGCTGATCAGAAACCTTCCTGGGGAAAAGCCCTACCTGGTCTTGCCCCTGAACCCTTAGTGGGCACAAGAAACAGTGATGGTACCAAATGGGCACCTCATTGGGGACTCATGGCTAGGCACAGGCAATTTGGTTTGGATAAGCTGAAAAGCAACCCAAATCGGTACTGATTCAGGTAATTATTGGACCTATCTGAGCTGAACCACTCATCCCCTGCATTTACATGATCCAAATCAGTGGTGGCTGACTTGCAATTCAGTGATTCAACGATTCAGCCTGTTTAAATGTCCCTCCCCCCCCACACTTCTCAGTTCCCACTTGATAAGGCTGAGGGAACGGAGCACCTGCCAAACAGCTGATAGTGATGGGCGTGCTGCTCCCTTTAAATCCCTTCCCAAATTTGGGGAAGGATTTAATTGCCGTAAGAGCCTCTTGTGGCGCAGAGTAGTAAGGCAGCCGTCTGAAAGCTCTGACCATGAGGCTGGGAGTTCAATCCCAGCAGCCGGCTCAAGGTTGACTCAGCCTTCCATCCTTCCGAGGTCGGTAAAATGAGTACCCAGCTTGCTGGAGGGTAAATGGTAATGACTGGGGAAGGCACTGGCAAACCACCCCGTATTGAGTCTGCCATGAAAACGCTGGAGGGCGTCACCCCAAGGGTCAGACATGACTCAGTGCTTGCACAGGGGATACCTTTACCTTTTACTTAATTGCCGTGGAGTGCCTGTCATTATCAGCTGTTCGACGTGCTGCTCACTCCCCCAACCTTTACAGGCAGCTTTGCCTGTGCACTTAAAGGGGAGCATTTAAAGAGAGTGTGGCACGTTGAACAGCTGATAATGACAGGCACGCCACCCAATCCCTTTAAATCCCTCCCAAGCTGGCATGGCTGCTTGCAAAGTCTTTGGAAATAATTTAAATAGCACCATGCCTATCAGTATCAGCTGTTATGCAGGGCATTCTTTAAATCAGTGGTCCCCAACCTGCGGGCTGCGGCCCGGTGCCGGGCTGCAAAGGCCATGGCGCCGGGCCGCGGCTCCCTCTCCCTGCCCCCCCCCCGCAGTAAAAAACTTCCCAGGCCGCAAGCTTGCGGCCCGGGAAGCTACTTACTGCGGGAGGGCGGGGAGAGGGAATCAGGGCTGGGCTGCGCCCGCGCGGGCTGTGCCCACGCGGCCCAATCCGCAGGTGTGGCCTGCGGGTGCAGCCCGATGTGCGGGCGTGGCCCACGGGCGCGGCCCGACGTGTGGCCGTGGCCCGCGCGGGCGTGGTCACCGCGGGCGCGGCCCAATGCCCTGCCGGTCCCCAGCCTCATAAAGGTTGGGGACCACTGCTTTAAATGAATCCCCATGCCTTTGTTGGCAGCGCTACCAACAACAGCATAGGGGGACATTTTTAAAGAGTGCTGAGCCAATCAGCTGATAGTGATAAATCAGTTGATTAGGCATTCCCCCTCTTCTCAGACAGAGGAAATGTTCTTCACTGTCTGGGAAGGGAAGCATGTGCACCAAAAAAGCCATACTCAAAACCTTTTGGATTCAGCCAAAAAGGTTTGGCATCCTTTAATCCAGCTCCTTGGATTATACAAATCGAATTGTCTTAAAATGTAATCTTAAATCTTAAAAATGTAAAACATAGGATGCACACAGCAAAAACCGTAATCCCATCCCTCACAAAGTAGTCAGCACAACACGAACTCAAGATTCATGTAAAAGCTAGGATTGCGACATCAGCACAGAGAGGAGGGCATAAATTGGAGGACCCCCCCCCCCCCCCCAGTCCAAGCAAGTCACTGAATATAACAAAATTCACGCAGCCTTTGCTGGACGCTGGCTCCAGCAATAACCAATCAACAGCAGAAAGGAGAATTCCAGGGTGAGGTCCCACAGCTGAAAAGGCCCTGCTTCATAGAATCATAGAATCATAGAATCATAGAATCATAGAATCATAGAATCATAGAATCATAGAATCATAGAATCATAGAGTTGGAAGGGGCCATGCAGGCCATCTAGTCCAACCCCCTGCTCAACGCAGGATCAGCCCAAAGCATCCTAAAGCATCCAAGAAAAGTGTGTATCCAACCTTTGCTTGAAGACTGCCAGTGAGGGGGAGCTCACCACCTCCTTAGGCAGCCTATTCCACTGCTGAACTACTCTGACTGTGAATTTTTTTCCCTGATATCTAGCCTATATTGTTGTACTTGAAGTTTAAACCCATTACTGTGTGTCCTCTCCTCTGCAGCCAACAGAAACAGCATCCTGCCCTCCTCCAAGTGACAACCTTTCAAATACTTAAAGAGGGCTATCATGTCCCCTCTCAACCTCCTTTTCTCCAGGCTGAACATTCCCAAGTCCCTCAACCTATCTTCATAGGGCTTGGTCCCTTGGCCCCAGATCATCCTCGTCGCTCTCCTCTGTACCCTTTAAATTTTATCTACGTCCTTCTTGAAGTGAGGGCTCCAGAACTGCACACAGTACTCCAGGTGTGGTCTGATCAGTGCCGTATACAATGGGACTATGACATCTTGTGACATCTTGCTTCTGTTCATAGTCAGTGCAGAAAACCTTCAAGAAGAGCGCTCTCAGTTTGAAACACTGCAGTCCATGGGAACTCCTCACACAAGATTTATTGGCCTGTTGTGTGAGCTCAGGTTCTTGTTTTCCCTTTTCCCCACTGCAGATCTCCCTGGTGCTCATACTGACATCGTTTGGCCTTGCGGTGGGCTCTGGCCTCTACGTGACCAAGTTCCGCCAGGAACACAGCTACCTCTCTGCGTTCTACACCAACACCAGCCCAGCCAAGCATGCCTTCTATGCCTTCTGGGGGTTCATCATCCTCCTGAGCTTCGTGTTGCCGATGGCCATGCTGATCACGTAGGTTTCAGCCCCTCCGCCTGTCATGCAATGAGGATGGCAGACTGCGCGGAAAGGGGTTGCTTTTGGGGCTGCCCAAACAGAACGTCCATTCTCAGCAACATCTCACTTTTCATTGGTGAACTCTTTCTGGATACTGCCCAATGGCTGGGTTGCCTTTTTCCCAGTCACAGTTGACACGCTGGGCTCAGCCTCGCACGCTCAATAATTTGAGGAGCAGAAGGAAAAATGGGGTGGTCTTCAAGTTGATACTCTAGGGCAGGGATTACCTCCCCTCTTGTTGAAAATTCTGTTGGAAAATGGCACTCTCCAGTTAGAAGGTTTTCTCATTAAACTGTTGAGCCTGCATGGATTCTTAGAATCATAGAATCTTAGAGTTGGAAGGGACCTCCTGGGTCATCTAGTCCAACCCACTGCACTATGCAGGACACTCACAACCCTGTCGCTCATCCAGTGTAACCTGCCACCCCCTTCACAGAATCAGCCTCTCCATCAGATGGCTATCCAGCCTCTGTTTAAAAATTTCCAAAGATGGAGAACCCACCACCTCCCGAGGAAGCCTGTTCCACTGAGAAACCACTCTGACTGTCAGGAACATCTTCCTGATGTTTAGATGGGATTTCTTTTGAATTAATTTCATCCCATAGATTCTGGTCCGTCCCTCTGGAGCAAGAGAGAACAACTCTGCTCCATCCTCTATATGTTTATAGATTCATTTGTTTACCTGCAACATTCAGTGTACTCCTTTTAATGGCTGCATTTCCAGTGACATGGCATTTCTGGGGGTGTGGCAGGGAGACGTGAAAAGCCCGAAAAATTATTTCAGGGGCTCTTCCATGGTCAAAAGTTTGAAAAAGACTGCTCTAGGGATTTTCCCAGTCTCTATGGTAAGAACCACAAAACCTTGTAGAAATAGATCATCTCCTGGATGATTCTCTGAACCTCTACCCAGAAGTGACATCACAGCTTCTGTGATACTCTAGAAATTTCCCCAGCTTTAGAGACTGGAGGAATTCCTAGCTTGTCACAGAGGATGTGATGTCACATTCCCAGGAACTCCACCCTCCCCAGGCACTGCCCCCCAGTCCATCTGTATTTGCTGGTGCTGGGTTAGCATCATGTCAATGGCAAATAGAGAGTCAGTTTGGTGAAGTGGTTAGGAGTGCGGACTTCTAATCTGGCATGTCGGGTTCGATTCTGCACTCCCCCACATGTAGCCAAATGATTGACCTTGGGCTCGCCCCGGCACTGATAAAACTGTTCTGACAGAGCTCTCTCTCAGCCTCATCCACCTCACAGGGTGTCTGTTGTGGGGAGAGGAAAAGGAAGGCGTCTGTAAGCTGCTTTGAGCTTCCTTCGGGTAGAGAAAAGCGGCATAGAAGAACCAACTCTTCTTCTTTTTCAAAGATATGATTGTAGAGATAGTTAGCCTTTTTGTCGAGGTAGTTAGTCTTTTTGCCAACTCTTCTTTTAGTATTACACAGTATCCGTTTTTTAAATTAAAAGGGAACATTCAAGATTAGAAAAGAGCCCATGCTGTGTTTGTTCCAGTATTTCCCCCTTTCTCCCACGCATATTGCTAGTCAGTAATTTCAGGTTGCTTTGGAGCTTTTCTAAGATTAACTCCAGAATTGGAATTCCCCCTTTGCCATGTTCCCAATGGACACTTTAACAGAGGAATGGTTAGATTTGAGTTCAGAGTCAGCTCTAACTGTTCTACAACCGGTCAACCTGGCTACTCTCAGAAACCTTCCCATGACCTTTCTTGATGTGATGCTACTATGAGGCTGTGGGAATGTGCACAGAACTAAACTGGAACAACGGAGAATTGCTGACACTTCAATTCCAGGGAAGACCAAGTCATTCAGAACTCAAAAATCTAGAGAGAAATTCAGGCAAGGAAACATTCAGGAAGCATCCCTTTCCAAGACCTGTAGTCACCTGACAAGAGGAGATGCTGGCACATCGATTCAACACTGGCCATGTTGGCCTTCTGAAATCCATGTTCTGGCCGGGAGGTGGGTACTCAAATCAGGCTTAAGAACAGAAGAGAAGCCATGCTGGATCAGGCCAATGGCCCATCCACTCCAACACTTAGTGTCACACAGTGGTCAAAACCCAGGTGCCATCAGGAAGGAGGTCCACCATCAGGACCAGAACTCCAGAAGCCCTGCCATTATTGCTCCCTAAGCACCAATCAAACAGAGCATCACTGCCCCGGATGGAGCATTCCCTCTATACCTTGTCACTAATAGCCACTCATGGACCTCTGCTCCAGATGTTTATCCAACCCCCCCCCCCTTTGAAGTTTTCTTTGTTTGTAGGTGCCACCTCTTTCTGCGGTTGTGAATTCCACGTGTTAATGACTCTTCGGGTGACATATTCTTTGCGTTATTGACACTATGTTTCTTTCCCTAGGTTTGAGTTTATCTACCTGGTCAATAGCTGTTTCATCAACTGGGATCTGGACATGTATTACATGCCCAAAGATACTCCTGCCAAGGCTCGGAGCACCAGTCTGAATGACCAGCTAGGACAGATCCAGTATATCTTCTCCGATAAGACCGGCACCTTGACCCAAAACGTCATGACTTTCAAGAAATGTTGCATTGACGGGAAGATATACGGTAATGTTAAGCCACAGAGATAGCTCAGGATTAAAAAGGGAGGGTGGCTGTATTGGCGCAGGGGATTGGGTTTTACGTGGTACATGATGGTCTGCAGGTAGTCTGGTGGGTATCACAACATGACCTGGAGAGGTTGGGGAAACCCTTCTGACCTGAATGGGCCAGGTTGGTCTGATCTTGTCAGGTCTTGGAAGCTAAGTAGGGGTGACCTTAGTTAGTACTTAGACAGGAAGCTGCTCAGGCCCGTCTTAACAGCATTAAAAGCCACCAGGCAAAGCAGTGAGCTGGGGCTTTACCTACACAACCACTCCCAGGAATAAAAACATAAGCTCTCGATAAAATTAAACTTGTATTTATCGGTACCTCCAACAAAATCAGTGTTTGAACATTTAAAAACATGCTGTACAGCAAAGATTAATCACAAACATTTGGATAATATAATATGTGCCTTGAACTCGAAAAACAAAAATTTCAGCATATAGATGGTACTCAATTGGTCAATCATACAAGCAGAGAGTGGGTTAAAAGCCCCGTGCAGACTACACCCTGGTCCAGAGGTAGTCAAACTGCAGACCTCCAGATGTCCATGGACTACAATTCCCATGAGCCCCTGCCAGCATTTGCTGGCATGGGGATCATGGGAATTGTAGTCCATGGACACCTGGAGGGCCACAGTTTGACTACCCCTGCCCTGGTTTCATCAGATTTTGGGAGCTAAGCAGGGCTGGCCTTGGTTAGTACCTGGATGGGTGACCATCAGTGAAGTCCAGGATTGCTGGAGACAGGCAATGGCAAACCACCTCTGCCAGTGTCTCGCCTCAAAAATCCTCTAGGGGCGCTTTAAACCACCTGAGACTTGATGCCATTTTCTATATTACATACAGAAGATTTAGCGTTGCGATCGCCTCCCAAGTCAGTGCCATTCTTCACAGAGGATAAAGAATAATTTCGATACGAAACAGTGGCCCCTGTTGTGAATTCTCTTCATTTGCACTCGACCAGTAAGGTCACGTCTGGATCATGCCTTTGACATCCTTCCTCCTTTTCAAAAATATTTTCAGGCTCGAACAAGAGGAGCGACGGCATCCCAGTGGTATGTGAAACATTCCTGCCTTAAATGAGACGGGCCGTTTAAGGAGAAGAGCTGGCAGGCGCAAAAGAGAACAGGGGATCTGCAGGGCTTGTATAAAGCTGGCAGGAGGGAAGGGAGGTTTGTAGACACGGGGAGGAAGTCCACCTCTGTGCAATATACTGGAGGGTTTTCGGTTTCCCCTCTGGAATGCAATAAACAGCCAACATGAATGGCGTTGCAATTTCACAGCCTGGGGGTTGCCAGATCATAGCGACCGGAGGGGGAGGAGCTGGGGGGGGAGTACATTGGGGGCTTGCTGGGATTGTATGCACCAGGCCATCACTTTCAAGAAAACCTAGAAGTGATATTGCATCTCTCTAGGGATTGCTGCAAACTGTGATAATACCACATGTCAAAGCCATAGAGCTTGTAGCAATTCCTTGAGCAACGTGACTTCTGGTTTTCCTCTGGAAGTGATGCCACACCAGGCATCATGCCAACATTCTTTGAATTTTAATTCTGCCACTGCTCAGAGTCGTGCAGGTCGCAAGGGGTGCTGGGAGGAGGCTGGGGGTTATACCGGGAGGTGTTTGTGTGTCCCAGAGCCAAACACAGGGTGTTTGTGTGGACTAGAGTCAAAGGTAACCTGAAGAGCTGTCATGAAACAGCCCTGCCAAACCTTCTTCAGAGCGAGATCTGTGAGGGATGGTGATTTGGGGGTGGTGTCTTGGGAGGGTGGGGAGAGGCAGCTCGGTGGAGGTGTGATGTTACACCGTATGATGTCACATCCTGGTCAAAGCTCAGTTCCCCCAAACCCTTCCCTTCTATCACCGAAATGCACATTTTAAATGTACATTCCTTGCCTGATAACATTTCTCCTTCCACCTCATAACAGTTGTAAGCCTCTGTATGTAGGTAGGTACCATTTGATCTTGAAGATGCTGGTATACCACTGGTGGCATGGGATCACCCACCCCTGGTTCCCTGGGGGAAAATAATAAACAAATTGCCACAGTATCACTTTAAAATAAGTGATAAGTGAGACCCAGCATGGTGTAGTGGCCAAGAGTGGCTAATCTGGTGAGATTAGAAATAGTCCTAATCTGGTGAGTCGGATTTGATTCTCCGTTCCACCACATGTCGCCAGCTGGGTGACCTTGGGCTTGTCACAGCCTTGATAGTGCTGTTCTCTCAGTAATATCAGAGTTCTCTCAGCTCCACTTACCTCACAGGGTGCCTGTTGTGGGGAGAGAAAGGGAAGAAGATTGTGAGATGCTTTGAGATTCCTTCTGGTAGAGAAAAGTGGGGTCTTCTTCTGAAATCTAGAAGTGGCATCAGTCCTCTCTAAGAATACCTGGAAACTCTAGGCCCCCTTGCCCCGATCCCTCCGTCTCTCACAACTCCATCTGGCTGCTATCCAGTTATGTTCCACTAAAAACCTTTTAAAATCCCCTTAAGATTTTTCTCAGTGTTAAGGTGAAGAATCTTCTCTGAAAATCCAGTATAAGCATGTAGGGTTCCACCTTCTCTCAATTCCCCAACCAACCTCTGTCTTTATTATTTTACATCCGTCAATTTGTATGTCCTACTGCTATGCTGTAGTATGTCTGCCTGGTATACTATAAGAGAAATGGAAATCCTAGAGCAGGGGTAGTCAAACTGCGGCCCTCCAGATGTCCATGGACTACAATTCCCAGGAGCCCCCTGCCAGCATTCGCTGGCAGGGGCTTCTGGGAATTGTAGTCCATGGACATCTGGAGGGCCGCAGTTTGACTACCCTTGTCCTAGAGTATTTAGGCAGCAGGTATGCACAGTGGGGAATTCCCTATCCCCAGCACCAATCTCGAAAAAACCCTTGAGAAGCTGAGGAGCTAGAGAACTGAACTGGCTCCATAATGATGCTCTAGAAATTTCTCCTGTCTCTGTGGTCTTTACCATAGAGATTACAAGAAAATCATAGGCCATCACCAGAAAGTGACATCATGTTCTACCCAGACTCCTCGCTTCCCAGGCGTCGCCCCTAGATCTCCCAGCATTTGCCTGGGCACTGTTTAGAATCTTAGGAAGAGGCGGAGCTGGGGGTGGAGCCAAGAAAGGATTTTATTGGGAAGGAACTTTTGGATTTCAGAAGGTGGTACTGGATCGATCTGGTTACATCAGGGGTGGGTGGAGTGTGGCAGATCTGGAGGTGTGAACAGAAAAAAATAGACCCCCCCCCCGATTAAAAGAACTGCTTTATGCAATACAACATTTTATTATTTATTGAAACATTGCCATCTTGCCTTCCTTCTCAGAAAGGTTCAATTATTCCCAATGGCTGACATTCAGCAGTGCTGGGCCTGATCCATTCCTGATCGTTTTTTGGCTTTTCTTTCAGGAAGCCCTCTTAAGCTGGAATAAACATTGGGTCTCGAAGCTGGAATTTTACGACCCTTTGCTGATGAGTACCATTCAGCAGGACGAGAGCCCCATTCTGAGAGAATTCCTGCGTTTGCTCGCCCTCTGCCACACGGTCATGGTGGAGGAGAAAAACAGTGAGATGACTTTACCCGCCTTTTGGCCTTTTAGTTCCAGTTCACAAGTATTTACATTCCTTTTAACTGTACTGGCAGCTGCCTCTAACTGAGATATAAATATCTGGGTCAGGGGTCCCTACCCTTTTTGCACCTTTGGGTACACTGGGAATTCTGAGGGCCTGGTGGGTACAGCAACAAAATTTCACAAAATGGCTGCCATTTTGGAGGTGACACAGACAAAATGTCCGTCACAGCTCATCTTCAGTAACATAGTGCAGATCCTTGTGTTGTGGTGGCATTGGCTACCAAAGCAACAGTTTGAAAAATGGACACAGCCAATCAGATCTCTAATAGGCAATTAGAAGCTTTGTTGAGGAAACGTCCCACCTGCCCCTCCTAGTTCGACTTGGTGGGCTCTGGAAAACATGTTGGTGGGCACTTTTATTTATTAATAGAGTGACTAGTCTAGTAAATGCAGAAAATGTGCTGGGTATGGTATATCTTGGTTTTAGTAAGGCCTTTGATAAGATCCTCCACAATATGCTTGGGAGAAAGTTAGTAAAAACAGGGATGGACAAGGTCACAGGCACACGGATTTGTAATTGGCTGGTTAGCTGATCCTGCATTGAGCAGGGGATTGGACTAAACGGCCTGTATGGCCCCTTCCATCTGTATGATTCTATGACTCTACACCAAACTGCAGAGAGCCAGTTTGGTGTAGTGGTTAGGAGTGCGGACTTCTAAGCTGGCATGCCCGATTCGATTCTGCACTCCCCCACATGCAGCCAGCTGGGTGACCTTGGGCTCGCCATGGCTCTGATAAAACTGTTCTGACCGGGCAGTGATATCAGGGCTCTCTCAGCCTCACCCACCCCACAGGGTGTCTGTTGTGGGGAGAGGAATGGGAAGGCGACTGTAAGCCGCTTTGAGCCTCCTTCGGGTAGGGAAAAGCGGCATATAAGAACCAACTCTTCTTCTTCTTCAGTGATATCAGGGCTCTCTCAGCCTCACCCACCCCACAGGGTGTCTGTTGTGGGGAGAGGAATGGGAAGGCAACTGTAAGCCGCTTTGAGCCTCCTTCGGGTAGGGAAAAGCAGCATATAAGAACCAACTCTTCTTCATTTGAATGTTAAGCTTCTTTGAGCCATGATGAATCACTGTTCATCAAATTTGCAGTGACATTAAATTGGGTGGGTGGCTAATCCCCCAAAGAAAAGGAGATCTGGATAGATTGCAAAATTAAGCCATTGCCAACAAAAAGAATTTCAATAGGGAGATTACATTTGAGTAATAAAAATGTGATGTGTAAATATAAGATGGGAAATACCTGACTTGATAGGAGCACATGTGAAAGGGACATAGGAGTTCTGGTGGACAATAAGTTGAATACGAGCCAACAGTGTGATTTGGCAGCTAAGAAGGCTAATGCGATACTAGGCTGCTTTGCTACGAGCATAAAATCTAAAGTGAGTAATTAATTAATTCAATTTATAGTCCACCTTCCTCCTTGGACTCAAGGCGGATCACATAATAACCCCCCATATAACCTCATAAAATCCCCTTCCAAACCTTGAAACTAAAAATCACCAACACAAGATGGGAGAAAGCAAAATCCTCCAGCCTTCACACAACTGTCCATGAAGGGGTTCATCAGATGGAATAGCATAGCCACTATGATGGTTGAGGGGTTGGAATCCATCCCTTATGAGAAGAGGTTGAAAGAGGTGGATACGTGTAGCTTGGAGGAGAGGAGGGCTACGGGTGATAGGATTTGTTGTTGTTGTTAGCCATTCAGTCACGTCTTGATTGACATGGATGATATGGCCAAAGTAAGTTTCCCAAAACAGTGTGTGTCTGCCTCTCTCTCCTTATAGGCCAGCTGATTTATCAAGCTGCGTCCCCAGATGAAGAGGCACTTGTGACAGCGGCCAGGAACATGGGTTATGTCTTTCTTTCCCGGACTCAGGATACTGTCACCATCAGCGAGCTGGGCAAGGAGAGGACCTATAAGGTCTTGGCGCTTCTGGATTTCAACAGCACACGCAAACGGATGTCTATCCTGGGTAAGCGGCTACAGAAGCAGGATCTTTCCGGAAATCAGTCTGTGTTAACTGCTTCCAAACAAGGTGGAGATCACTTTTGTGAATTTCACTCCACTATGGTTGCTAGGCTCCCCCTGGCTAACAGCAGGGGCTGGAGGGGTAAGGTTTCCAAATCTAGGTTGGGATAGCCCTGTAGATTTGGGGATGGAACCTGGGGAGGACAGGGACCTCAGTGAGGTACAAGGCCATAGATCCCATGCTCCAAAGCGGCCATTTTCTCCAGGGGAACTGATATCTGTAGTCTGGAGATGAGCTGTAATTCCGGGGAGATCCCCAGGTCCCACCTGGAGGCTACAAGAAATCACTGTGGCCAAAAAACCCTGTATAATTAATGGTTTAAGACTAAGATCCTGAAATCTTCAGGAGAATGTCCACACCCAAGAAAGTGTTCAACCACAGAAGCATGTCTCTTCCGTTCCTGATGGCCTAGGCCCGTCAATGCCCAGGGCAAAAAGAGGAACATGGAATTATCTGCATTCCCTTCCTGCAGGGCAAAAGAGGGCCTGAGTTGGGCCAGCCCTGGGATGGCCCCAGCCTGGCAGCAACATCATGTGGAACTGGGAATTTGCTCTGCCATCAGATGAGCTGTGAGTCAGGGCAAATTCCCAGTGCGGAAAAGGTCTCTCTTTCACTTCTCCACCCAAGCATCATTTTATATTCCTTTATTATCATGTATCTCCTCCTTCACCAATGGTCACACTTCTCTTTAAACTGAAAACAATTCTGTTTTCTCTAACTCATGGTTGTGATCTCTTGACTGCAGTCCGGGATCCGGAGGGACTTATCAAACTCTACACCAAAGGGGCAGACACGGTGATCCTGGAGAGACTTCACAGCGATCCGTCTTCTGAGGCCTACACAGTCAAGGCTCTGAATGTAAGGAGGGCTTCCCTTTACCCAATTATTGAAGGAGACCTCCAGGCAATTGTAACTCTTGTTGCTGATGTTCAGCCGGGTGGAAACTAGGGCCAAAGGGGGACCACAGGCATCCAAGGGAGAAATGTTTCTACCACAAAAATAAGACCTCAGCTACTTTTAGGAAGTTTCCTCGAGCTCCCCAAAACTGACAAGGGTAGCTTTAGCCATTTCCAGAAGCTACGTGGTAACCTTACAACAGGCTTACTATCTTTCCCCACTCCCCACTTTGGCATGGGTGACTGCAGTGCTGAGGCCAAAGACAGCAGGAGGGAATAACCTCCCCCAAATTGTCACACTGTGCACCACTGCATCACTTCTGGGGAAAACAGTTCTTAGTAATTCCAAGAGTTATTCTACATCACTTATGGAGTTGCCCCAAGTTGGGACATTCCTGGAGGTTTGAATACGGAGCCTTTGGAAGACATGGAGGACCTCAGTGGATTACCATAGAGACTGCGCTTCAAAACAATCATTTTAGACCAAGGAACTGATTTCCTGAGTATGGAGATGGTTTGTAATTCCAGGAGATCTCTGGTAGACTAGGGCAGTCTTAAAGTCCACTGTTGGAGGCTGCCATTTCTTCCAGGGGAGCTGATCTCTGTAGTCAGTTGGCAACCCTATATAGCACAGAAACTAAGGAAAAATCCTAGCATGTCACTATATGGAGGGAAGCTGGAACTGGGCTCATCTCTGCCCCGAACCTGTGAATGGGATGCTTATTTCTTATTCCTTAAAGGTAAAGGTAAAGGTATCCCCTGTGCAAGCACTGATTCATGTCTGACCCTTGGGGTGACGCCCTCTAGCGTTTTCATGGCAGACTCAATACGGGGTGGTTTGCCAGTGCCTTCCCCAGTCATGACCGTTTAACCCCCAGCAAGCTGGGTACTCCTTATTCCTTAGCAGCTTATAATTCTTTTGTTGCATCTCTGAATCAGAAATGGTTCAGGTACCTGAAGAATAGATAGAGTATTCCCTCCTTCAGATGATGGGAAGGGGGCATGGCCAACTTAGTTTAATAATTAATTGCCCCTAAAAAGGCCCCTATGTTGGTTTATGGCACTGTAACACATAACACAAATCAAGGCAGTAAAAATTCAGTTAAAAGAACATAAGAAATCAATATAATTGAGAGCCAGTTTGGTGTAGTAGTTAGGAGTGCAGAATTCTAATCTGGCAAGCCCTGTTTGATTCCCCACTCCCCCACATGCAGCCAGCTGGGTGTCCTTGGGCTCTCCCCAGCACTGATAGAGCTGTTCTGACTGAGCATGAATATCAGGGCTCTCTCAGCCTCCCCCACCTCACAGGGTGTCTGTTGTGGGGAGAGAAAAGGAAAGGTGACTGTAGTGCGCTTTGAGCCTCCTTTGGGGAGAGGAAAGTGGCATATAAGAACCCACCCTTCTTCTCCCCCAGCCCCACCTCCCTCACAGGGTGTCTATTGTGGGAAGAAGAAAGGGAAGGCAACCGTAAGCCGTTTTGAGCCTCCTTCAGGTAGAGAAAAGCGAAATGTAAAAGCCAACTCTTCTTCTTCATAATAATACAATTAAAAACCAGTTTCTCAGTACTGTCCTTTTCCTTGTTGCACTATTTTTTACCATTCTAATTTCAGGCCTTCCAGAAAAGACCTGGAAAGTCTTTAGAGAAGCAGTTGTCCTCACCTTCTCCAGGAGAGACTGTAACACCCTCTGAACTTCTCCTATGCCTGGTTCGCAGAACAGGGGATCATGTAGAGGTGGAATGGGCACTCTCCTCTGTGAATGATTGCTTAACCTTTAAGGAAACCAAGGGGGTTGAAATTTTTGAGATGTGATGCTCTACCCCTGTGGAGCTGCTGGATCTCCTTTGCTAAAATGTTTGTGGGACACAAAGCAGCAACCATTGTCCTCTTCCCCAGAGATTTGCAGAAGAGACCCTCCGGACTTTGTGTCTGGCCAGCAAAGAGGTAGAGGAGAAGGAGTTTGCTCAGTGGAGCAAGAAGCACCATGCTGCCAGCGTCTTGCTCCAGAATCGTGCCCAAGAATTGGACAAGGTCTACGAGGAGATAGAACGAGATCTCCAGGTGGGTGTTCAGTTTGGGATGGGACCTAATCATAAGGGTGATTTTTTTTTTTTGCAGACTGCCTTGATTTCTTTCATTTCCATTTTGATGTTGCCTCTCTCTGTGGCTTGATTTTCACATTTTCATCTGCAAATTTAATAAGGACCCCCTCGATTCCTTCATCCAAATGATTTATAAATACATTGAACAACACAGGGCTCAGGACGGATCCCTGAGGCACCCTACTCGTCACTCCGTGCCAGAAGATGACAAACTATTTACAAGCACCCTTTGGGTGCGATCTGTCAACCAGTTCTCGATCCACCTAACAGTAAGAAGAAGAAGAAGAAGAAGAAGAAGAAGAAGAAGAAGAAGAAGAAGAAGAAGAAGAAGAAGAAGAAGAAGAAGAAGAGTTGTTTCTTATATGCCGCTTTTCCCTACCCGAAGGAGGCTCAAAGTGGCTTACAATCGCCTTTTCTTTCCTCTCCCCACAACAGACGTCCTGTGGGGTGGGTGAGGCTGAGAGAGCCCTGATATCACTGCTTGGTCAGAACAGCTTTATCAGTGCCATGGCGAGCCCAAGGTCACCCAGCTGGCTGCATGTGGGGGAGCGCAGAATCGAACCTGGCATGCCAGATTAGAAGTCCGCACTCCTAACCACTACACCAAACTGGCTCTAATAGAATCCATACCACATTTTACCAACTTGTTAATAAGAATATCATGGGGAACCTTATCAAAAGCCTTACTGAAATCAAGGTAAACAATGTCTGCAGCATTCCCCTAATCTAGCCAGATAGTAACTTTCTCCAAAAAAACAAAAAAGAGAGAGATAAGGTTTGTCTGATGTGACTTATTTTTGAGAAAGCCACGCTGACTCTTAGTAATTGCAGCCATCTGCTCCAGCTGCTCAAGGACCAATTTTTTGATGATTTCTTCTAAAATTTTACCAGCTATAGACATCAAGCTGACATGTCAGCAGTTACCTGGATTGCCCCTTTTTCCTTTTGGTTTCATTTAAAGCAACTATTTTTGTATCCTGATTCTAGTGTGGGGCCCGTTAATGAATATTTCTTAAAATGTGTTTTTATGTCAATGCAAACATCTTACTTCTTTTATCGCTGGTTTTAATGTTTATAATTTTAAAGCTTGCCTTTATCATTTTATGGCTGCAGTTTTTTTTAACTTTGTGCACTTCCTGGAACGGTTCTATAGAAAGGCCACATGTACATTTTCCATACAAATGAATGAAACATCAGATGAAAACAGCCTCAATAGAATTCCATTAGTGCAGAAAAATACTTTTAAAATCAGCCAGCCCATCCTTGAATAAATCATGAACACAAAAGCCTTGATTTAAAAAAACAAACAAACAAACAAACCCCCCGAATTATTTAAACCCAATTTTTTTTTTAATCGGAATTATGGAGTTTTTGGCTACATTTCAAACTGGTATGCACAGTTAGCCGTCTTGCTTCCTGTTTCAGCTCCTTGGGGCCACAGCCATTGAAGACAAACTCCAAGAGGGGGTCCCAGAGACTATCCACCTACTCAAAAGGGGGGGCATGAAAGTGTGGGTGTTGACTGGAGACAAACAAGGTATGCTCGTTTTGATTCTATGGGCTTGGGTCTGGTGTGAATACTACAGGATGCAGTTTGTTTCCTTCTGCAAAGAGGAGGCTGTAGCTCAATGGCAGAGCATCTGCTTGGCATGCAGAAAGTCCCGGGTTCAATTCCTGGAATCCCCAGTGGAAAAAAAGAACAAGACTGAAGGTGACAGGAAAGGAGACCCTTGAGAGCCTCAGCCAGTCTGAGCAGCCAACATTGACCGTGATGGACCAATGGACTGATTCCGCAAAAGACAGCTTCATGAGTTTGTCAGCCTTTCTCAACCATTGAAAACCCCCTGAAACATTCTTCAGGCTTTGAGAAACCCCAGAAGTGGTGCCATCATGCAGATATGGTTGGGAAGCAGAGCTGTGGACATGCCCACCCGGTGCCCCTCCCCTTCCCATCCCCTCCAGGCCCATCATTGGCCATTTTGGGAAGGGGGAAATGGGCCATCATGACCATACATGGTCATATAACCCGATATATGTTTAAAACAATTTAAAAAATACATTAAAAATAATTACCTCCCACCCGTGCGGGAACTCCTTCCAGGGCTGTCAAGAAACCCTAAGGTTACACGAAAAACCTGGTTGAGAAAGCCTGGTTTATGCATTCAAAGTTTCGGCAGACTTAGTAAGTTTTCCATTCTATTTGAGCAAACCACCTCCAGAGGAGTCCGGGACAATTATCACTCATCCGGTGGCATGCCATTTCAGAGTGTGGCTGTTGGGTTAAAAAATAATCCAGGTGAAGCATATATATTACATGTGCAGCTGCTTTATACCAAATCATGTCATTGGTCCACCAAGGTCATTGTTATCCCACCAAGGTCAGAGGCTCCCCGGAGTTTCAGGCAGAGGTTTTCCCTTTTACCTGCTGTGCCGTTGTGTTAAATAGATCTGTACTGATCTATCTTGCAGCCTCTTTTGGACACAGCATATCGGGGAAAAAATACAGAGGAGGGCAGCCAAGAGGATTAGGGGATTGGAGATTGTTTAGAAAAGAGATGACTCAGGGTGGACACGATAGAGGCTGACAAATTATGAATCTGCTTTGCGGTTTCAGAGACGGCGGTGAATATCGGCTTTGCGAGCCAACTCCTGTCTGACGACATGACCATCCTTGGGGAGACCGAGATCTGGTATGAAGGAGTGTGGGTAGGGGGCAGAAGGCCTGGCCCTGTGGGTTCCTACTTGGCCTTCTATTGGCCAATGTTCCACACTGCCCCACAGTTCATCTTGTGCTAGCGTTGCCAGATGGGGGCCTGGAGACCTCCTGGAGTGACAATTGATCTCTGGACAAATGAAATCTCTGGACAAGATCCTTTGCAGAAATTGGCTATTTGTCATGAATTGCATTTTTGTGGTTGTATTTGTGGCTAAATCACAAACCGATACAAACTGGGAGGATGGTTCGCAAAGTGAACCAGTTTGCACTGGTGTGGGTCCCCTGCTTTCTGCTCCTTAGTGCTTTCCATTTGGAAGAGAAAGCAGTGAGGTTAAGGCACCAAGCCCTTTAACCATCTGCTTTTTGCTCCCAACTGCCTTTTGCCATTTAAATTAAAAGCTGAGTAGTGGGGAGCAGAAAGCAGTGGTTTAAATCAGTGGTCTGCAACCTTTTGCAGGCAGTGGACCGGCGGCAGCAGGGAGGGTGATTGCCCTCCCTGGGCCAAAAATGTGCATGCGCAGCACTTCCGCGCATGTGCACATGTGCAGAAGTGTCACGCATGTGCGTTTTCGGCCGCGCTCGGCGCATGTGTGGCCCTGCTTCCCTCTCCCCCCCCCCCCCATAGTAAGAAGCTTGCCGGGCCGCAAGCTTGCGGTCTGAGAAGTTTCTTACTGCGGGGGGGGGGGGGGCGGGGAGAGGGAGCCGTGGCCTGGTGCCAGGGCCTTCGCAGCCCGGCACCGGTCCATGGCCCAGTGGCTGGGGACCACCTGTTTAAATGGCCGGATCCATTTAAACCCCTGCTTTCTGCTCCCCACCACTCAGGTGTTTTCTGCTCTTCTCAAACTGCCACAAATTGCCAGTTGTGAATTCATTGCAAACGTTCGTTCATGAACTGGTTCATGCCCATCCCTCATGTGGACTCTATGGCATTATTCCCCACTGAGGTCCATCCACTCCCCAATCGCCACCCTCCTCAGGCTCCACCCTCAAATCTCCAGGAATTTCCAAGCCCAGAGTGGACAATACTGGCTGGCACAGAGGGAGGCATGTGGTCATTTGCAGGTGGGAAGCAAATTGCTTACATTTTCAAAAAAGCCTGTTCAGGAGCTATTGTGCAAGTCTGTGGTTCAGGAATCTCCCCTTGTTTTTCTCAATTTCTCTTGCAGTGAAATCCTCAAAACTTCTAGCAATAGTGACAGCAGTTTGGCTGGCAGTGGGGAAGCCTTGTTTGGCTGTGACACACCTCAGCATTTCCAGGGATCCTTCATACGTGACAAGATGGCTTTGGTGGTCTCTGGTGACTTCTTGGTAAGATGGGAATTCTTTTGTTGCATCTCACATCGCCAATGCAGATTCTTGAAGTGGGAGTAAATTCACTGCCTGTTATTTAACTCCAGAAGATGGTATCCCACGCCTGCAAATCCTGGCAGCTTTTGGAGGGCAGAGCCTGGGAGGGGGAAGCGTCATGGGGCCTGTGGCATCAGTTCCATTTGATAACTTGAAAGTGATACCACAGCCCAGCAGTGACAATCTAGGGATTCACCTGATCTCTGTGATCAAGACCATAGAGATTGGGGGAAATTTCTAGAGCGTTGTGGGTGGGTATGAATTGTTGGCCCTGCCCCATTTTTCTTCTGATACTCAATTGATTAAACACAGGCAGTTGAGTTTGGGGGCTGGAGTTGACCTGCTGTGGGAGGGGGGAGGGCAACCAGTTAACCCTATAATCTCTAGATTGTGTGCATAATTTAAAAGCAAAACGATAGGTTTACTGAAGTTGATTAAAGTTATGCTAGAAAAGCGTAACATGGTATTAGCACTTGCAGCAGTATCAAAAAGGCTGATTTTATACTGATTATTTTTTATTTTACTGTAATATTATGGACAATGTAAACTTATGCATGTATGTGTTCATTCATTCTATTTCTACACTGCCCCTCCCTTGATGTCTCAGGACAGTATACAGAACATGGCAACTGGAAAATGCATTATAGCATTTGTAACCATTTGAACCAGGAAATATATGTGATAGATCGCGAAGAACGGCCTGACAGATGAGGGGGCCATTTGGTCATTGTTGTTGCAGTTTCCAGGCAGTTGGGTCAAAATTGGGGACCTCATTGCTGGTCTTATCCAAAAGCCTGGCGGAAGAGCTCCGTTTTGCAGGCCCTATGAAACTATTTGAGTTTCGATAGGGCCTTAATCTCATTGGGGAGCTCATTCCATGAAGTTGGGGTTGCGGAGGAGAAGGCTCCTGGTATGGTTTTAAATGCTGTAAACCACGGGTAGTCAACCTGTGGTCCTCCAGATGTTCATGTACTACAATTCCCATGAGCAAATGCTGGCAGGGGCTCATGGGAATTGTAGTCCATGAACATCCGGAGGACCACAGGTTGGTTACCCCTGCTGTAAACCGCCTCGAGCCGACTATGCTGGAAAATGCAAGGGAGGGAGGAAAGAAAGAAGAAAGAACATTTCCACACAGCACATGAGACTGCATTCCATGGGGATGACTCCCAAGTCAGAGCAGGAAAACATCATTAGAGCCTCAGGATCCTAACCGATGATGCAAATCAGGACTGACACCTTGATTTCTTCACAGGACAAAATCCTTCATGCTTCAGGGGAAGAGCAGGAGAAGAGGAAGCAAAGTGCTTGGGAGTGGTTTCGCAGCTGCCGAGCGAAGGCAAAGAGGGACCCGCGGGACACAGTGGAAGAAGCCTTCGTGGAGCTAGCGGCAGCCTGCCAGGCAGTCATCTGTTGCCGAGTGACACCCAAGCAGAAGGCTCTCATTGTCCAGATGGTCAAGAGACACAAGAATGTCATTGCTCTGGCCATCGGAGACGGGGCCAACGACGTCAACATGATAAAAAGTGAGACTGGATCCCACCTAGGACTTGTCCCTTTACTTGCTGCCAAGTTGCTAAATTACTAAATAAAGCCTACACCCTTGGGTTCTTACTGGAGGTGACAAAAGGTAGCTCTAGGTCCCAACAGCAACTCTGTGGTTATGCCATAGAGTTTTTGGTGATTCCTAGTGTTACCTCCAGTGACTTCTGGGGTAGCTCTGGGAATTTATGGAAACTCTATGGCTTAACCATAGAGTTTCTGGCAATTCCTAGAGCTACTCTTTGCAGCTCCTAGGGGTTTTTTTTACCAGCAGTGACACAGCATTACATGCAGGACTTCAGTCCACTGTAGCCTCTTACACAACACTCCTGCTGGTTGCCAGGCTCCTTATCCCCCTATTCTTACTCTTTGGCTCTGGAGGAAAGGGGAAGTTAGTAAATTTATCATTTTGTAGAATACCTGTTCTGGTGAACCTGCTTAGAGTTGTATCTAACTGCTCCTTTGCATGGCTTTGTATCTTCATTCTTGTCCATTTTTATGCCTGGTGTCCCCAACTTACATTCCTCCCTTTCTTTACCATTTGAACCCCATTTGTAGATTAATTGCCTTACATACCAAACAGACTCAACAATAATATTGAGAAGTGCATTGATTTTAATGGGGAAAAACTGATGCAAAGAAGCTGAAAACAGACTGTCTCATAGATTCTGTTTGCAAAGGAAGGAGCAAAACACGATATGGGGAATTTCCAAATTGAACCACCAGGGACTGGCCAGTTGGGGGGGGCTTATCTCTAAACGTAGTGAGGTTTCGACATTGCTCTTCATGCTCAAAAGAAGGAAGTAGACATGCTGACTATGCCTATTTCCTTCCTTGAATCTTCGGCTGATGGGTCTTGCATTCTTGATTCGATCCCCTTCATGCTCACCTGCCTTCCAGCCTGCGATGAATAGTGGGATTTCATAATCCTCTTGCTAACGAAAAACAGGTTGCGGAGTCTCTTGGGTCATGAATCCCAGGCCCCACCCAACTGATCCTCTCTCTTTCTCTTCAGCCGCCGACATCGGGGTGGGGATCAGTGGACAAGAAGGCATGCAGGCGGTCCAATGCAGCGACTATGCCCTGGCCCAGTTCCGTTACCTGCAGCAGCTCCTCTTTGTCCACGGCCGCTGGTCTTACCTGCGGATTTGCAAGTTCCTCCGCTACTTCTTCTACAAGACGTTTGCGGGCATGATGGTGCAGATCTGGTTTGCTTTCTATACCGGCTTCACTGCCCAGGTGACTTGAAAAAAAGGTTGACAACGTAGGTCAAATTTAGAGGCCAGGGGGCACCTTTAAGACCAACCAAGTTTAGTTCAAGGGATTAGTTTTCGTGTGCAAACACACTTCCTCGGAGGCAATCTCATAGGATGGAAGGAATTCTGGGGATTAAGATTGGGCTACCCTCTCCGCTGAGGGTTTGGACCAGTGCTGGATTGGCCTGACTTGACAGGTCCCCAGTGTAAAAGGTAAAGGTAAAGGTATCCCCTGTGCAAGCACCGGGTCATATCTGACCCTTGGGGTGACGCCCTCCAGCGTTTTCATGGCAGACTCAATACGGGGTGGTTTGCCAGTGCCTTCCCCAGTCATGACCGTTTACCCCCCAGCAAGCTGGGTACTCATTTTACCAACCTGGGAAGGATGGAAGGCTGAGTCAACCTTGAGCCAGCTGCTGGGATCAAACTCCCAGCCTCATGGGCAGAGCTTCAGATAGCATGTTGCTTCCTTACCACTCTGCGCCACAAGAGGCTCTTGGTCCCCAGTGACAACATCCCAATGTCCATCGGCCGTCTTTGGTCCACCCACTGGGCTTGAATGGGATTTAAACTAAATTGTATTTCGCCATAGATTGGGTTGAGTTTGAAGATGTTTAAATGGGGTTTTAATGGGGGTTTTATTGTTATTGTATGGATTGTAAACCGCAGCGAGCCCGCTTGGGGAGGGGCGTTTAAAATCCAATTTTAAATAAATAATAAATAAATAAGTAATCAGTTCAAACATATAGGCAGAGTGTGAGAGTAAATGCGCATACAGCATGATGAAAATGGTTAGCAGATTCCAAAGATGAATATGAAAAAAACAGCAATTTGGATTTGTTTGCATTCACTTGAGATTGAATTGCAGGGGAAACATTCTGGGTACAATAAAGATGTCCACATTAAGAGAATAATGGGCAAATAGATAATCAGTGGCTGACAGCAGTTAGCTGAGACCTTGCCCTTCTGCCCCCTGCCTGTCCAGTTGAAGAGGGATGTAGACAAACTGGAGCGTGTCCAGAGGAGGGCAACAAAGATGGTGAGGGGTTTGGAGACCAAGTCGTATGAGGAAAGGTTGAGGGAGCTTAGTCTGTTTAGCGTGGAGAGGAAACGACTGAGAGGGGATCTGATAACCATCTTCAAGTGTTTAAAAGGCTGCCATATAGAAGATGGAGCAGAGTTGTTCTCTCTTGCCCCAGAGGGACGGACCAGAACCAATGGGATGAAATTAATGCAAAGGAAATTCCATCTAAACATCTGGAAGAAGTTCCTGACAGAGCGGTTTCTCAGTGGAACAGGCTTCCTCGGGAGGTGGTGGGTTCTTCATCTTGGGAATTTTTTTAACAGAGGCTAGATAGACATCTGATGGAGAGGCTGATTCTGTGAAGGCTCAAGGGGGTGGCAGGTTACAGTGGATGAGCGATAGGGTTGTGAGTGTCCTGCATAGTGCAGGGGGTTGGACTAGATGACCCACAAGGTCCCTTCCAACTCTATGATTCTATGATTCTATGTCCTCTCAAGCATGGAAGCATAGCATCCTGGGGCATCATCTTCTTTGAAGTAGAGTTTTTGGCTGCCTCTGTTCTAAATTTGTTCTGCTGCTTCTGACCGACACGGCTAGCCACTTGAATCAATCTACAATGTAGGCCTTTTGATTTTGCCATTCTGCTCTGAGCAGGTAGAGCTTAGTGTTTATTTATATTGATTTATTTTAAGAGTTTTATGCTGACCTTCCTTGGGGGCTCGGGGCGGTTCACAACATGTCGTTACAATAAAAAAAATCTGCTAAATATTCAGATGATTTTAAACCAGTTTGCACACAAGAGCTCCCTGTCTTCTCCCTTCTGCTCAAGGCTTCTAAACTGGCACTTGGCTGAGGCTGCTCTTCCCCTCCTCTGCCTCATCACCAGCCTCCACGGACTGACTCCTGACAGCCGATTCATCCATTTGGCACATGCATCATGCGCTATGGGCCCTGTCCTTACAGGGCCCCCATGCAGTCCCTTCTTCCCACCCACCCCCAGTGGATCAGGGCCATCACTTCTCTCCTCCCAAGGAAGGTGGCTGCATTGCACAGGTGTGGCCCTAAGAAGGCGGAGCCAAGAGGCCCAGTGGGAGCCAAGATCAGGCCTGGACACACGATCTCTCTGTGCTGCAGTGGGGGGGGGGGATGAGAAGAAGCCTGCTTTGTCCTCCTCCATCTGAGCCAGGTCCCTTTCTTGCCTGCTGCTGCCTCACCACTGCTCCTTCCTCCGTGCCTGGGGTTCATATTGCCTCCAGCGGCTTCCCCTCCCACACGGCACCACAAAGGAGGTGGCAGCAGGTTCACTCCTTTCAACACACTCTTGGCAAGGACATCTTTGAAAAGTGAGCTTGGGGGACGGAGCTCTTTAAGGACGTTCAGAGCGACACCCCTCTCCAATGTGTGTGGAGGGGGTCCCTCTGCTCCCACTCTGGCCGGTCCTGCTGCAGTTGTGCTCTTCTTCTAGGGCCCCGAAATTCTTCTAGGGCCCCGTGAATCTCTGTTCTCAGTTGCCTCCCTCTGTTCTCTCTTTCCTTGCAGCCTCTGCTCGAAGGCTGGTTCCTGGCTCTTTATAACGTCTTCTACACTTCTTACCCAGTGCTCTGTATGGGGATGTTTGAACAGGTAAGGCAGGACTGGTCCCCAACATTCAGCAGCTGGAAATATGGACACCAGAGGGGGGGGTAGGGTTTGATGACATCCCAGATCTCCCTCCACCAAACCCTCGGTCCTTGTTTCAGGAGATTGTGTCTGGCCTGCAGCAGGCTGAGGAGACAACATGGTGTTAGTAAGGAGGGTGTTGACCTAATGTTGACAATAGTCCCATTGTATACGGCACTGGTCAGACCACACCTGGAGTACTGTGTGCAGTTCTGGAGGCCTCACTTCAAGAAGGACGTCGATAAAATTGAAAGGGTACAGAGGAGAGTGATGAGGATGATCTGGGGCCAGGGGACCAAGCCCTGTGAAGATAGGTTGAGGGACTTGGGAATATTCAGCCTGGAGAAAAGGAGGTTGAAAGGGGACATGATAGCCCTCTTTAAGTATTTGAAAGGTTGTCACTTGGAGGAGGGCAGGATGCTGTTTCTGCTGGCTGCAGAGGAGAGGACACGCAGTAATGGGTTTAAACTTCAAGTACAACGATATAGGCTAGATATCAGGAAAAAGTTTTTCACAGTCAGAGTAGTTCAGCAGTGGAATAGGCTGCCTAAGGAGGTGGTGAGCTCCCCCTCACTGGCAGTCTTCAAGCAAAGGTTGGATACACACTTTTCTTGGATGCTTTAGGATGCTTAGGGCTAATCCTGCGTTGAGCAGGGGGTTGGACTAGATGGCCTGTATGGCCCCTTCCAACTCTATGATTCTATGATTCTATGATTCTATGACCTGACGGCAGGAGGGGGGTTCAAATCCCTTCACAGCTGTAACGTTCCCTGGGTGACCTTGGGCCTGTTTCTCTCTGAGCCTAAGCTGCCTCGCAGGGGTGTTGTGAGGAGAACAATTGATGCCACTCTGGGCTCTTAGCGGCCAGGCAGGATAAAAATTAGATGGGCAGGTGGGACCCTTTTGAGAGGAGGCAGAAATTCTCACGGGAAGGTGGAGCTCCCCATTTCCTACATGCTGAACTTAAATTACCCCGCAGGGGTGTCGAGAGGATAACGATTTATGCCCCTCTGGGCTTCTCAGAGAGCAAGAGGAATAAAATGGGAAAGATGGACGAATCCTTGTGGCATGGGGAAAACTTTTCTTAGTCAGTTAAGAAATGACCAAGGGCAAACTGCATGTGACACCTAATTTTCAAAAATGCATCTCAGGGGAGGCATTTTCGACTGAAGAAACGATACAGTGGAGAAGAGGGGAACGTCCTTCCCTCGGTCAGCCCCCTCCGGAGAGGCCTTTAGGACCAAATCACATTCATTTATTTCCGAGCCACCCCTCTTCCTAGCGGTCTCAGGGCGGCTTACAGCAAATAGGATAAAATCCCAATTGTTAAAAGGCGTAAAACGTAATCACTATAAAATATACTGATCACACGCTCTGTCCTATGATCATTCTCCTCCAGGCCTGAATCAGAGTAGTTGGCAGCTACCAAAAGACAGGGAACAATTGAGACGATGACTTTGCCTTACTCCCCTTGGCCTGCAGGGGGCAGCAACACTAGGGAGGCAGGGCTTGGACCCTCCCTCCTGGCCGTTGCCTGAGCATCTCTTCCTTTGTCTCCCGCTGCCCTTAGGATGTGAGTGCCAAGAAAAGCCTAAAGTTCCCAGAACTCTACAAGGCAGGTCAGAAAGACCTGCTCTTCAACTTCCGGACCTTCTGCCTTGCCTTCATCCAGGGCTCTTTTGTCTCCCTGGCCAGCTTCTACATCGCACTCTGGGCCTGTGAAGACAAAGCCGGCACCAGGATCATTGGGGATTATCAATCGTTTGCTATGATAATAGCAACCTCAGCAATATTGACCGTCACGGTGGAGGTAAATCTCGGGAAAGGGTAAAGCCTGGGAATAATGCCATCTTGGGAAGGTCATCAGCAAGGTAAATCTTGGGAAGAATGCCATTGACCCTGGCGTACAAAGTGCCCACTTGCAGCAGGTGAACTCCTGCCCCCACCCTAAATTGCCCCTGCTCAATAAATTGAGAGGCAGGGAAAATAAATGGGGTGAGGGGGGAGAGGATGACGTTGCAGACCCTGAGATGTCGCAGTGTCTGTGAAGCTCTAGGAATTCCCCCCAAACTCTATGATCTTTACCATAGAGATTGGGGAAATACCTAGAGTGTCATGCATGCTGTGACATTATTTCTGGCTCAACAACTGGAAATGATATCACAGTATCCATGATGCCGTTCCTATCCCGGCACAGGAGAGCCACTGTCTATCTGAGTAGATAATACTGGCCTTCAGGGAAGGCAGCTTCATGTGTCCAAGAAAGACCCTGGAGAGCCACAGTCAGTTGGGTGTGCAATGTAGCCCAGTAAAACTTGAAAAAACCCTGAATCAATGCTGATTCTGGGTTTTTCCCAAATGTTTAGCCAAACGGTGCTGGTTTCATTGGGAACCTGAATCACAAAAACTGAATCTATTCAGCCTTTGATTCGGGTGTGTGAATCACTCCCGGAAATAGCTAATCTGCAGAGAGATCTCCACGCGGCCCTAGCTGATCCTGGGAAGACAAGCCTCTCCAAGGATCAACTGTTTGGATCAACTGCTCTGGAGACATTTAAAGGGACCATGGCCCCTTGGAACGCCTTGGGCCTCAGTGTCTTGAAATGCCTCAGAACCAAAAGATTCGGCTTTGCCAAATCTAGCCGAACCTGAATCCCGGTACCAAAACTGAGACTGGGGAGATCTGGAATATGCCAAATCAGATTAGAGTCAATTCAATCCAAACATGAAACATGCGTGTGTGTTTTTTTTTGTTTTTTGCACATCTGGAATAGGAAATATTGAGCTAAGTGGATCCATTGCCCACCCTTGTGATCACAATCACACACTAGTGATTGTGTGCCAGTCTGAAGCCTCATTTGAGAGAGGGAGCAGGTCTCAGTGGTGACACGTCAGTAGGGTTGCCAGATCCCCCAGTGGAGTAAGGGATCCCCTACTGCCAGGCCCTACAGCTGCTCTACTGATCAACCAGCTGTTGGGGGGAACTTACTTCCCCTCCAAAGAGGGAGGGCCAGCCAATGTGGAGCAACATATCTACATCACTGCCTGAAGGGCCCTTGGGGTGACACTTTGGGCAAATCTCTATGGTAGGGACATAGGAACATTAGTAACGTGGGGTAGGGGGGAAATACCGCTCTTGTTTTTAACTATGGTCAGAAGCTCATTCTACCATAGAGTCCTGCCCAAATACCAGAGGGTCGTCTCCCCACCCAATGTCACTGATATCCTTGCATCACTTACGGATGATGTACAAATGTCACATTTTTTTGTCAGGCTTCTTGCCTTTTTGAGGAGGCGGATTTCCTCTAGTTTCTTAAACTCTCAAGTGGGGGGAAAGGCGCTTAACCTGGTGATCCCCAGGCACCATCTGGGAACTGGCAACCTTGGCTGTAGAGTGCTAGAGATGTCCCCGAATTGCGACAGAACTCCAGACCCCAGAGATCAGTTCCCCTGGAGAAAAGGGCTGCTTTTCAGAGTGGGCTGCATGGCATTATATTCCAACCCTCCCCCTTCTCTGAACCATGCCCTTTCCAGGCTTTACCTCCTACACATCCTACAAGCAGGATTGCATCTGTCACTGGTTTTTCGGGGCGTTACTGCCTCCAAACATAGATGTTCCACTCAGTCACTGTGGCTGGTAGCCATCGATGGACCCTTGAGAGGCAACCTCTGCCCCCAGCTGACCAGCAGAGCGCAAGAGGCTTATGCTGTACCTGATGAAAGACGCCCCAAGGAAAGCAGGCAGGTCTCGGGTGCGGGTGGTGTGCCAAGTCATTCTTCAATGCGCTTCTTCTCTTCTTCCCGTCTCCCTGGGCAGATCATTCTGGAAGTCAAATTCTGGACCATCTACTCCATCCTGGCTGTCCTCCTCAGCTTAATTCTCTACTGCCTTTTCTCCTACGCCACCCAGAGCTTCCATGCATACAGGACGGCCCCCACAGTGTTCCAGTTCCCCGGTAAGAAGCCTTCTCATTGGAAGTTCTTCTTGCCTTTCCCCTCTGCGTTTTGCAGGCCCTGTGGGATTTCCAGACTTCCGTCAGGGCCATCAGCTCTTCATAGAATCATAGAGTTGGAAGGGACCTCTTGGGTCATCTAGTCCAACCCCCTGCACTATGCAGGACACTCACAACCCGATCGCTCATCCACTGTCACCTGCCACCCCCTTGAACCTTCACAGAATCAGCCTTTCCATCAGATGGCTATCCAGCCTCTGTTTTAAAATTCCCAAAGATGGAGAACCCACCACCTCCCGAGGAAGCCTGTTCCACTGAGGAACCGCTCTCTGTCAGGAACTTCTTCCGGATGTTTAGATGGAATTTCTTTTGAATTAATTTCATCCCATTGGTTCTGGTCCGTCCCTCCGGGGCAAGAGAGAACAATTCCGAGAGCTCATTCCACGAGGTCAGGACCAGGCTTGAAAAAGCCCTGGAATGGGTCAGGGACCGCCATTAAATTAGTTCCCGCAGAGTGAAGCACCCTGTGGGGGGCATAAGCAGGCAAGCGGTCCCTCAGATATGTGGATCCCAGACCATGGATGGCCTTAAAGGTCAATACCAAAACCTTGGACCTGATCCAGGTCGCAGCCAGCAACCCATGCAGCACAGGCTGGATTTGGGCCCTCCAAGATGTACCTGTCAGGACCCTAGCGGCTGTATTTGCACCGTCTGCAATTTCCAGGACAAGGGTAGGCCTGCGTATAACGAGTTACAGAAGTCCGGTCTGGAGGTGATGGTTGCATGGATCACTGTGTCCAAGTGTTCCGAGGACAGGTAGGGCGCAAGCAGCCACACCTGGTGAAGGTGGAAGAATGCCAAGCATGCTGCTCCTGTGACCTGGGCCTTCATAGATAAGGAGGAGTACAGGATCGATCCCAAGTCCCTGGCCGAAGAGGTGATATTAAGTTGCATTCTGGTCAAAGTGGGTAGGCACGCTTCCAGGCCTTCTCACGTGGATCTAAAAATCCGCAAAGTGGGCGCACCCAGGGAAGAAGTTTGCATTTCAACGACCCTGCTCTTTTCAGATAAATGTAAAAATGTAAAAAGTGTGTATTTAGAAGAAGAGTTGGTTCTTATATGGCGCTTTTTCTCCACCAGAAGGAGTCTCAAAGTGGCTTATGTTCGCCTTCCCTTTCCTCTCCCCACAACAGACACCCTGTGGGGTGGGTGAGGCTGAGAGAGCCCTGATATTACTGAAGAAGAAGAGTTGGTTCTTATATGCCGCTTTTCTCTATCCAAAGAAGTGGCTTACAATCTCCTTCCCTTTCCTCTCCCCACAACAGACACCTTGTGGGGTGGGTGAGGCTGAGAGAGCCCTGATATTGTTGCTCGGTCAGAACAGCTTTATCAGTGCTGTGGGGAGCCCAAGGTCACCCAGCTGGCTGCATGTGGGGGAGCGCAGATTCAAACCCAGCTCACCAGATTAGAAGTCCACACTCCTAACCACGACACCAAGCTGGCTCTCGTTTGCATGAGGTAATCTCCGCCTACTCCACCCAAAAGAACCATATTCTAAGAGGAGAATTTTAGGATTGGTGAGGTGTAAGCACATAGTGGAGAGCCGGCTTGGTGTAATGGTTAGGAGCATTGGCCTCTAAGCTGGAGATTGGGCTTTGATTCCCCACTCCTCCTCCACAGGCAGGTGTCAGACGTTGAAAGAACTCACAACTAGCTTCTTAATCATAAGAAAGCTTTATTGAGAAGTACTACAAACATCCAGACTGGCGAAGACAAATCTGAGGCTAAACAGATTTGCTTCTTCTTTTCAATACCTTTTCTCCCGCCCAAAACTTGAAAGTTCCCAAGGGAGGGGAGCAGGAGGGAGAAGACACAGGCAATTAAAAACAGCAGAACGTTCACATGGCCTTGGCCGGGTGATAGCAAAGCCGGCCCCAGCCGAGAAGCACAGATAAGAGTTACCCAAAACATATATTTCCCTCTAACAAGCATGAATATAGGACCTGAAACTGCCAGGCACCAAGCAATATAACTGTCATGGAAGCACCCAGGCTAATTTATGGCAGAGATCCTAATGATCCTGACAGCAGGCAGCTGGGTGATCTTGGGCCAGACACAGCTCTTTCAGAACTCTCTCAGCCCCACTGACCTCACAGGGTATCCCTTATGGGGAGAGGAAGGGAAGATGATTGTAAGCCACTTTGAGACTCTTCGGGCAGTGAAAATCGGGTATCAAGCCAACTCTTCTTCTTTAGGAAGGGTTGGAGGGAGGGGAGGGAAGTGCATGTGATGGAACAGTTGGTGGGGAGGGGGAATTGTGACCAAGAGAGTTGAGCAGGTGGGCATATTAAGAGGGGAAGTGGCGGGGCCAGCAAAGCAGGACGGGATTTCGTCCCACCTGAGTCCTTCAGGATCCCCTCCCCCATTTGTAGCCGCAGATTATGGGATCTAAACTACTACCACCTTCCGGTTTCATGCAGATGCCTCTAAGAATGCTCTTACAGACCCAACGGCTCTGCTTGTCATCTTGCTTTCGGTCACTGTCAACACCATCCCCTCCCTCACCATCCGCTTCCTGCACAGCATCACAGTCCCGAGAACCATGTTGGAGGTAAGTGTCGCTCCCTTGATGGCCACGGAGCGGCTGCTGGAGGGACCTGGGAGAAGGAGCCTTTGCCCTTTGGGAAAGTGGTCTGGAGCAGTGGTCCCCAACCTTTTTATCACCGGGGACCACTCAACGCTTGACAATTTTACTGAGGCCTGGTGGGGGGGGGGGGAGTAGTTTACTCCTCTACTCTCAGCCACTGCCCTAACGCTCTCTGATCGCTATGGTAATGTTTAAACATCCCTTCAAAATAAGATACAGACACGCCACAACAATGAACACAGGTAACATTTTGTTTTCATGGACGTTTTAACTCATGACAATGATAAATCAATGGGAACCCTGAACTTGTTTCTCTGCAACGAGATAGTCCCATGTGTGCCTGCTGGATCATGGATGAAGTAAAGGGCCGGGGGGGGGGGGACGTCCTTCGCGGCCTACCTCCAGTTAGTCAATGGACCACATGTGGTCCGCAGCCCACAGGTTGGGGATCGCTAGTCTGGAGGACAGGAGTAGTCAACCTGCTGGCAGGGGCTCATGGGAATTGTACTCCATGCACATCTGGAGGACCACAGGTTGACTACTCCTGGTCTGCAGGACAGGAGAAGCCTGGGAGGGTGTTGGTTGCAGCCAGCATTGCAAGGGAACGGCTAGTCAGAAGACTCTTCCTCGCTTGGTGAGGAGTAAGGATAAGGGTTAGAGTACAGTCTGAGTTCCAGTCTGGGAGACTGAATCAGAATCACGCAGAGCTGGAGGAAACCACAGAGGGCCATCCCAGTCCAGGCCTCCACATCTGGGGGACTTAAAAATCACTCATTCCTAACTGGTGCTCATCCAATCTCTTCCTCATAACTTGGAAGACAACAATGGAGATTCCACCACCTTTCGAGTGGATTCCATCTACCAACAGCTCTCACCATCAGAAGAAGAAGATAGCTGTATTTTTTTTCCAGTTATGGCCATGATAATCTGGAAGTTGAAAGGGTATGGGGGGACTCAGTAGAACAGCACCCAAGCTCAGAGAGCTTCCTGCCAACTCCCTTCCTTCAGTGGATGCCCCATAGTTGGCAAATGGGAGCTAGAGGGTCGATCAGCCTTTCTCAACTTTTGGATGTGGAACACATCTTCTGGAGCGCCTCATCAAACGGAAATGTAGACGGACGAGACATCCGTCATCCCGGCCATGAAGCCCGCCAGAAGATGGGGGGCCCAGCCAGCGGCTGCGCAGGCTATTGGGGCATGGGCAGCCATGGTGCGACTTGTGGGGGCTGAGGCAGCAGCTGCTCCAACCCCCGCCCAGGCTGAGGCAGTGAATGCACCAGCCTTGGGGGCTGAGGCATCCTCTGTGTGACTCGCGGGGGCCAAGGCAGCAGCTGACCCACCCCCAAGTCGTTCGCAGCGGCAGCTCTGCCTCCTGGGGCCTGGGCAGCTGCTGCGTCACCTGCGGGGGCCAAGGCAGTGGCAGAGGAGCAGGTAAGAAGGAGGGGGAGAAGGGAAGGGATTGAGTGTGTGCGCATACTCTCGCGTGTGTGGCCGGCAGTGATTGAGGCAGCAGGTAAGCAGGAGGGGGGAAGGGAGTGAGTGTGTCTGTGCACATGTGCGTGTGTTTGCTTGCTTGGAGGTAGTAGGTTGGGAAGCCGTTAGGTCAGGGGGGAAACAGGACAGGGTGGTCAGTGAATCTCTGTTTGTCTCTGTGTGAGTATTTGTGTGCGTGTTTGCTTGCTTGCTTGCTTGGAGGGAGGGAGGGAGGTTGGGAAGCCTTTAGGTAAGAGGGGAACCGGGAGGGAGGGAGGGAGGGAGGGAAGTGAGTCTCTGTGTTTGTGTGTTTGGAAGGGAGGGAGGGTGGCAGGGCAGCCATGACACAGTCGCTCCAGAGCAGGTATGTGTCCCACATACCAGTGGTCCCCAACCTTTTTGAGGCTGGGGACCGGCAGGGCAACTGCCCGCCTGTGCATGCTGTGCATGCGCGCCCGCGCCCGCGCCTGCAAATTGTGCATGTGCGGGCATGGCCCTGATTCCCTCTCCCCCCCTCCTGCAGTAAGAAGCTTCCCGGGCTGCATGCTTGCAGCCTGGGA
The DNA here is from genome assembly GCF_049243985.1 of Paroedura picta. NCBI lineage: Eukaryota > Metazoa > Chordata > Lepidosauria > Squamata > Gekkonidae > Paroedura > Paroedura picta. Next base: position 26,914,542 of record NC_135372.1, read on the forward strand.
AGTTTTTTACTGCGGTGGGGGCGGGGAGAGGGAGCCACGGCCTGCGGGTTGGGGACCACTGCTCTAAGAGTCAGACTGTCCTGTTTTACTTTGGAGAAGCCCCTGAGTCCGTCTTCAGGCTTCGAGAAACCCCAGAAGTGGCACGGTCATGCAGAATATGGTTGGGAAGTATATCTGTGTACATGCTTCACATTCCCATGTGTTCCAGGCCCATCCTTGGCCATTTGGGGAGGGGAGGCTCCATCTGGTGCTGAGCCAAAAGTATGTGTGTGAACAATTTCTTTGTAATGAATGATTGATACCTTTTAATTTGGTCATAGCTCCTCCAGGCAATAAGGCCCACGTGCCAGAGCAGAGCCACCCTACTTCCAAAGGGATCCACTGATACGCCTTCTCTTTTCCGTTGACCTTTGCAGATGGCTCAAGCCAGAGACCTGCAGACGAAGCCCAGTACGGTGGAGCTGACGTCTCACTTCCAGAGAAACTCCCACTGGCAACGCTCGAGTTACGCCTTCTCACACAAGGCAGGTTACGGCGACCTCATTTCCAAGGGCGCCAGCTTGCGCAGCAAGGGACCCCAAGTCCACGGCCAACTCAATGGCCTTCATCACACGCTGCTGCCCGGCAAAGATGGCTCCGTGGCCGGAGATGATGTCGCCTCCGGTCACAATGTTACTGCACAGCAGAATTTCCTGCCCTGTTGACCCAGCGAGGGGCAAAGGCCAGAGCTGTACTTATTTCAGTTGCACGTCAACAGTCCCAGATCATCAGACTGCCGGTCCTGGGGCCTGATATTGCACAACCCTTCTGCTCTGGAAGAGAGCACATACAGTCAGGCCATGAGTTCTGGGTTCAAATCCTGACTTTACTGAGAAACTGTCCTTTCCTGGCCTCGGCGCTTGCAGCCCTTGCCAGGAGCTCAGTGGCATCTTCCCACCGTAGTCATGAAACTGGGGAAAGCACAAGCAACTGTGAAAATTGCCCCCCTAGAGATGCATGAACAAGCCCCTCTTTGGGTTTCATTGCTCTTTCGGCCAGCGGTTTCGTTCCTCCGCTTTTCGCTGCCCGTATTCTCGACCCACAGGGGCCTCTCCTTCCGTCCGGATAGGCCAACTGTACTGTACTCACACAAGCACTGACTGTTATTTTAGGCGCATGCAGCTGTTTAATGAACACGATGAGGGAAAGTGCATTTGCTCAGGGAACAAAACACGAGCAAAAATTAAAATCCTGGGGTTGGTTTGCACAAGGGGGGGGGGGAAGCGGAACAGAAACAGGTTGGGGTAGCAAAGTGAAGATATTCAGAATGCGACTGCATCTTCTCATGCCTATCAGTGTTTTCAAAGTGCAATTTAATGAGAATGTCTGTGCTACCTGTTGTATGTACACCTCAGTGGTTCGTTTTTTTAAAAAAGAGGCCTGAATCTCCTGGTCCCGAATGCCAGCTGTGGTAGAGAGAAAAACCATCTATGTTCTGAGACTAGTGACTTGGTCTGTTTCCGCCACAAGTGCTGTCCAAGAAAATAACCTCGGTGCCAGGGGCCTCACACCTGCCCTCCCCTCTCCATTTCCTGCTCCAAGTAAGTTTTTTTTTAAGTGGCACGGTCCGCATTGCAGCACGAGTGCAAATTTGCATTGTTAAAGGTAAAATAAAATCTTCTACAAACTGTCCTTGGTCTTTTTGGGATCAGGCAGGCAAAACAAAGCCCCGTTTCTGTTTTCTGAAGGTGGGGAATGAGCTAGGAAAGGCACATGAAAGTTTATACCCGGAATAAAGCACTGTTGTACTTAAAGGTGCCACTGGACCCAAACTTTCTTTTAGGTTATACAGATCATCCATAAGCGTTCAGAGTCTTCTCTGAAATTGGAACACTCAACCCAGATGCATTACCAGGAAAATCCACTAGATGGTGCCAGAACCACATAATGGTGAAAACGGTTAGCTGCGATGGCATGAACAGCTGCCCTCTGCTGGATAGATGCAGTACTGCTAAAGCAATTTTGTTTCTCTTCCCATTTTAGCTTGCCTGAATCGCCCCAAAATGTCTAGCTTTGTTAATTTTTCTAAAAAAATATAAGGAAGCATCCGAAATTGTCCCTGTCTGAATTTTTCTCTTGAACATTGAGTTCCAAATTATCTCCTCTGGTTTTGGAACTGGAACTGATGCATTAGGAAACACCCAATGATCTGCTTTCTAAAAATTTACAGATGAGATACGAAGGGCATTTTTCTTCTGCTCTCTGCATCACAGACTGTTCTGACCAGACCAAGAGACAGAGCTGAAAGAACTCCTGTTTTCAATGTTTTCAAAGGTGGCATCTCCATCCCCCCTCCCTTTTTCCATCCACTGCTGTCAAATTAAATGAACTCTGCAATTTCTGGGGGCCTCCATCACATAGAGGCGACAAAGTGCAGATTAGGGGCTTTTTAGTCACCCTTTCCCACCTCCCACCCCCTTTTGAAGCATCCGGCTTAATGAAGAGTTCTGTGGAACTTGAAAGCTTACTCATTCTTTTGTGACATGCCGGTTGGTCCCATAATGCTGTCAACAGAGAGTTGAAGTGAGGTGCAGAGAAGGGAAGGGAACACTATCTGTTTGGTGTGTTTGTGTGTGTGGTTGCCGACTCCAGGTTGAAAAAAAGTCCAGGAGATTTAGGTATACAGCTGGAGAGGTTGGAGTTTGGGAAGGAGAGTGTCCTAATTAGGATCCAATGCCTCCTGGCCCATAACCGGATTTTTTTTATTGGGGAGAGTGGCAAACGAATACAGTGGTGGTGAGCACAACGTTGTTTATTTTGATACATTCAAATGGGGATCCGTGTTGGTCTGAAGTAGCACTTTTAAGTCCAGTAGCACTTTTAAGACCAACAAAGATTTATTAAAGGCGTGAGCTTTCGAGTGCAAGCACTCTTCCTCAGATGGTCAGTTTATAGTCTGAGGAAGAGTGCTTGCACTCGAAAGCTCACGCCTTTTGTTAGTCTTAAAGGTGCTACTGGGCTTTGATTTTATTGTGCTCCTTTATTATGAATGAGCTATGATGTGCAAAGTCCCTACAAGGGATCATTCAGCAGAGAAGGTTCAATGATAATCTGTTTTGTTGAAAATCGGACGTCTCCTTCCTTTATTTCCACCTGATGAGCAAAGGTTTGTAAATGCATGAATGTATTTCCCCCATATTGTCCAACATTTCCTGGGTAGCAGCGTGCCAGACAGGAATCCCTCCCTACTGATGGGTGGCCATAAAAGTGTCTGCTTCTTCCTCTGAGCATGATACGAGGCTTTGCTAACTAAGATCTCAGAAGAAAGTGCGTTTTTTGGGGGATGGATAGTGCCCTTTGATTCACAATACCATTTTCCATCGAACTCCCCCCCCCCCACAAAAAAAGCCCCAAACTCTGTTCTGGGCTGATTCTGCACTTACTTTGTTTATTCCGTTGTGGATCCTGCTGAATTCAGATCGATTTGAACGTGAGTCTTCCTCTATCCCCCCCTTCCCCATTGAAACAGAAAGTGTTCTGCATGTGATTAGAGAAGTTCAGAAGGGGGGAGCCAAGCGCAGCAAGAGCCTCTTTCTTTTCTTGAAGGGGGGGGGAGGATTGGAGACAGCAAAGGAGGGGGAATAAATCCAAGAGGAAAATCTTTTCTGAAAGAAGGTAGGGCTTCTGGAGCTTCTGCCAAGAGAAGTTAGGGCTTCCCCTTTAATGGAAGCTTTGCAACCTGGGAATGAGGAAGCCTTTGAACTGATGCCCTGGCCAATCAGGGCTTTGCTACAAGGCTTGAGGCAGCAAGTTAGTTCAATAAAAGCAAAGAGTGCATCTTTACTCATGCCGATTTTTCAAATATCGAGGTTTATATCCACTCCAGGACATTGCGGGGGAAATGTAGGGTCACTCCAGACCAAGCATGCTTGTTGCAGAGGGAAAATTTAAATCACCCAAAATCAAAATCAAAATCACATTCAGTGTAGATGGCAGGGACTGAATCGACCCAGGATTGTAATAAAAGCTCCGTGCAGATTCAGCCCTGGTTTGGCTTTACATAAATTGATCTCAGGACTTAATGATAGTTATAGGCTGGAGAGTAATATGGCTGCCAACCTCCTGGGAGTGCCTGGAGACCTCCCAGAATTACAAGTAATCACCAGGTTAGAGAGATCCCTTCCCCTGGAGAAAGTGGCAATTTCAGAAGATAGATTCTATGGTATTATACTTGATTAATGCCCCTCCCTCACCTTACCCTGGCCCCACCCCCTAAATCTCCAGGAATTTCCCAAAAGAGAGTTGGTAACCCTTGTGAGTATGTGTGCACTCAGACTTCTCCTTCGTAGCTACAGCCCATCTGGCATGTAGGGGAAGGGGGGCTTTTTGGCTTCACACAGATGGGAAGAGAATCTGGGGAGGTTCCCCTCTACAGACACAGAAATGGACTCCCCCGTCCTTGCTAAGCCCAATTAAAGCAGAAGGTAAAATTCTCGCCAGCACCAGTTCATTACCACCATTCAACAGTGATTTTAAAATGCTGTTCAAGGGCCAAAACACCTGAATGGGCATCAGCACACACTGTACAATGGTCGCAAGTTTGCTTGTGAAAGTTGGAACAGAGGCTGCTGCCGCCACCTCTCCTCTGATTCCAACCACCTTTGAACACTCCCCACCTGGTCTAAATAGAGCCACCAAAAAGCTACTTTTATGTGCTAAAGTGCTGTTGGTCAGAGGAATCCACTTTCACAGGCTAGCAAGGTGAGGCAGGAAAAGGACTATGTCACATGCTGAAGAGCACAGACCGATCAACTCTTTTTTGCAGAAAGCAAAATGCAAAGCGAAAGCCTGGGAAGGAGACACGAATAGACTATGTCCCTCATCGGCAACGCCTGGAAGAGAAACAGGAGGAGGGAAAGACATTCCCTCATTAGCAAAACCTGGGAGGGAGGAGGGAAGGATAATCTCTCCCTCACTGGCAAAGCCTGGGAGGAAGGGAAGAAGGATAATCTCTCATTGGTAAAGCCTGGGAGGAAGGCAAGAGAAAGGAAGGAAACGCCATCTCTCATTGGCAGACTTGTGACAGATTTCACAACCTCTGCTGTTGACTGGAGGGGCATGACAAATGATTGGCGGGGACATGCCCCTTTATGCCTCAAGCCCCCCCCCCTCCCCAAAGCAGTAATTTCCTCCCAGGGAATGAATCTTTGCAGTTTGGCGACCTATTGTAATCTACGGCCTAACTGCAGGCTGACAGTGCTGTTCTGATGCATTGTGACATCCATTCAGTGTTGGTTTCTGTTTGCAGATATCTTCATTTTGTTTGTTTGTTTGTGTGTGTGTGTGTGATGTTCTTCCTACATTTTCCCAATAAAGCCATTTCAGTGGCTTTGAAAATCCCAAATGGTTTGGGGCTCTTCATGTAGCCCTGCAGAAAGAAAGGGAGGGAAGTGGGGGAGAGATAGAATAATAGAATTGAAAGATGCCATCTAGTCCAACCCTGGTTCAAGGCAGGAACAGGCTAAAGCATCCCTTACAAGTGTTTATCCAGCTGCTGCTTGAAGACTGTCAGTGAGTTTGAGCTCACCACCTCCTTAGGCAGCCTATTCCACTGCTGAATTACACGGACTGTGAATTTTACCCCCTGATATCAAGCTGCTACTGTTCTACACATAGTTTAAACCCATTACTGCAGGTCCTCTCCTCTGCTGCCCACAGGAAACTTTCTCTACCCTCCTCTAAGTGACAACCTATCAGATACTTAAACACAGCAATGATATCCCCTCTTGACCTCCCCTTCTCCAGGTGAATCATTACCAAGTCCTTCAGCCTCTTCCTCACAGCGTTTGGTCCCAAGGCCTCAGATCATCCTCATCGCTCTCCTCTCAACCTTCTCAATTCAAATAAGAAATATGTTTCGAATTGCTATTTAGGGGATAATTGTGTTTTCAACATTGCAGGGTTGCTGTCTTTCAGAAGAGCCCCTGCTGCAGCAGTTTGACTGCACCAAGCATATTAAGCTGGAGGAGTGGAATTGAATGACAAAAAAATAATTTATTGAAGAAACCGAAAGCAATAGGAGCATACAACACAGTCATGGAACAGTCGATAATGACATGAACAAATAGAATTCCCCCACCCCTTTTCAAAAGATCCGTTCAGTGGATGCTGTGGGGTGCCAGGACCCCTACTCCAAAGGAGACAGACCATTTTCGGGTTTCCTTCCCCCCCTCCCCTTTTTTTTCTTTTTGGATAAAGTGCCCAACACATAAGAATTCGTCTTCCAAAACAGCTATGAAGTCAACTGACATTTTCAAAAGAAGTAAAATGCAGAATTGCAAAGACGCAGAAGGAGATTTGCTGCCAGGTGTTAACAATAACATTATTTTACATATATTTCTCCCATTTCTTACATACATATGTGTAAGAAATGGGAGAAATGAGATCAGAGCTTAAAATCTGTACTGGGGGAGAAAAGCTGGGGAGAAATCTAATATTCGGAATTCTAAACATGGTCATCACATTGCTATACCCAGCATATCCCGTCCCTCAGTTTTAAAAAAAAATCCTGAATTGGGAAGCCCAAATTTGAATATACGCACATCAATGGGAGAAACCCCCTACCGTGTCCGTGACCAACCTTGCAGTGTGATGGCCAGAATCCATTTGTCCCTCCCAAATGGTTTCCCTGCTCCCAGATAAAAATAGGCCTGGAAAATTCCATTCCCTCCCCCTAAATTTTGTCATTTCTAAACAGGGACTATTGATTGGCTTGCAAAAACAGCTGAAAATGGATCTCCAGGTGAAGGATTCCACCCTCCAAAAATCTGCAGTTGAATGGATCTGCTGCTATTGCTAAACATTCTGCTCCGTTTTACACCCTCTAGTAGCCGATTTGATATGACACCACATTATGCCCAACATATCTCCATTCTGATTTAAACTGTAGGGTTTTATGCCAGACATCACCTCACGTAATATTGGATCAACCACTAGAGGGAGCAAAACATGTGTGGAACAGTAACCTCCCCCTACTCCCCAAAAGAAACTTGCAAGTTTAGAAAATGACAGACTGGGAAAACTGTTGTGTGGCACTGTGTGCTCAGAAGCATCCCCTGAACTACCCCTCCCTCTTTGTAGTCCTTGGGGATTGATTTCCCCCTTACTCCTCTTCCTATTTCCATCCCCAGAGAACCATTTTGCTAACTGGTTCATTCATTGATTTCTGCTCTTTGGCTTGTGCCTCTCACCCCCGAAAGCACAAAGAGACTCAAGGCAGAGCAGGCGATGACTGAAAGCACAAGTCTGGTGCCGAAAAGGGCAGCCCAGAGATTTCCCCTCCTCTCGTCGCAATGTGAAGTTATGGGAACCAGTTGGCCGATCTCATAAAGTCAGGTATTCCTCCTCTCCACTTCTGGGACGCAGGAAGAGGGATGGATAAACACAAAGTCAAGTTGCAGATGGTGACCAGGATTAGGACCACATCAACACTTCCAAATTGTGGTCCTAATTGGAACTCATTCTGCTACTGCGACTAGTGGGATGGAGTGTCCGAACTCATGGCTTGCACCTCTGATTGGCTGTGGGTCCCCTTAAAGGAGGGGGAAGGGCAGGATCTGGAGGCAGGTCCTCTGGAGAAGAGACTGCCATGCCCTCCTCTTGAACAAGCTGTGCATCACAGGTCTATCATCGTCTCACCAGCACAACCAGACTGTCCATCTTTTCGGGCAGCCTGTCTGTGTGCAGCTGGCTGAGTATCTGATCCCAAGATTATGCAATGAAGCCTCATCTCCAAGAGCAAGCATTGGGACCTGGGATGGTGTAAGACACCCCCCCCCTCCCCTGGAAGAATCATGCATGTGCGAATCAGTTATTGGATATTCATTTCTAATTTAGATTCGAAAGTCCTTGTAACTGAGGCACCTCCCTTCTTCCCTGCCCTTATCTTTCTCCTGTCAGACTCAGGATTACATCGGTCTACCTCTCTTCCATTTTATCCTCATAACAACCCTGCAAAGGAGCTTAGCTGGAAAGTAGGTGGATAGCCCAAGGTCACCCGGCCAGCGTCCGTGGCAGAGTCGGGATTTGAACCTGGGTCTCCCAGGGATTAGTCCAATACTCTCACCACACTGGCTCTCCTGGGTGGAAAACTGTTGCCTTGCTTACACTAATTCCTTATTGACCTTTCAGGCCCTACTCAGTCCTGCGTATCTGAGGGACCGTCTCTCCCCATTTTCCCACAGAGAGCACTCCGCTCGTCAAGTGCTGATTTGTTGGTCATCCCTGGCCCCAGAGATACCCGCCTGGGCTCTACGAGGGCCTTTTTGGTCCTGGCTCCAGCCTGGCAGAATGAGTTGCCGCCCAAGATCAGGGCCATGGCAGAGCTATCACAGTTCCACAGAGCCTGTAAGTAGGCACACTTCTTCCATGTCTATGGTTGAGGCCAGGGTGGTATAACACCATATGAGCCTCCTTCTTCTCCGATCTGTTTCCCTCCTAGCTTTCGGCTGCTGGCCTAGACTACCAACCCAGCAGGCCAGATGGAAGATGGCGGGGGAAGCGGGGGGGGGGGGCTTTGTGAGTTGCTGATGGCTAATGGGTAATGTTAGCACTTTATGCTGCTTTAATTGTTTTATGGATTGTTTTTATCCTACTGCCATGAACTGCCCCGAGTCCGTTCATAGAGAGGGGTGGTATACAAGCAGAATCATAATAATTAATAATAACAATAATGAGCATGGATAGCTGCCATGTGCTGAGCCCACGACGATGTTTTCCGCACTCCATTAAAATGATGTCATTTTTGTCTCCCCTCCCTTCTCAGCTTTACCTTCTGCCCTTTTATTCTCACAATAGCCCAGCGATATTGGTTAGGCCAGTGGTCCCCAACCTGCGGGCCGCGGCCCGGCGCCGGGCCGCGGCTCCCTCTCCCCGCCCCCCCCTCAGTAAAAAACTTCCCTGGCCGCAAGCTTGCGGCCCGGGAAGCTACTTACTGCGGGAGGGCGGGCAGGGAATCAGGGCCGGGCCGCGCCCGTGCAGGCCGCGCCCGCTCGGCCCGATCCGCGGGCGCGGCCCGCGGGTGCGGCCCGATCCGTGGGTGCGGCCGGCGGGCGCGGCCGGGCGCGGGTGCGGCTCGCGGGTGCGGCCCGATCCGCGGGCGCGGCTGGGCGCGGCTCGCGGGCACGGCCCGATCCGCGGGTGCGGCCCGCAGGCGCGGCCGGGCGCGGCTCGCGGGCGCGGCCCGAAGCATGGGCGTGGCCCGCGCGGGCGCGGTCCCTGCGGGCGCGACCCAATGCCCTGCCGGTCCCCAGCCTAATAAAGGTTGGGGACCACTGGGTTAGGCCAAAAAAGGTTCAACTATCACCCAATGCATTTCATAACAAGCAAGATTTGAGGCTTCTAGTCTGGCTTTCTAACCCAGGATTTCTCAACCAGGGTTCCATGAAACCCTGGAGTTTCTTAATGGCCCTGAAAGGGTTTCCTGGGAGTTCATTTTTTAAGATGGGAGTTGATTTTTAATATATATTTTTAAAAAGTGGGAGTTCATTTTTTAATATTTTTTTAATTGTTAAACATTATTGGGTGATGTGACCATATATGGTCATGTTGACCTGCCCCCCCCTCCAAATGACCAATGATGGGCCTGGAAGGGGTGGGAAGGGGAGGGGCCACACGTGGGCGTGTCCACAGCTCTGCTTCCCAGCCATATTCTGCCCGATCGCGCCACTTCTGGAAGCCTGAAGAATCTTTTTTTTTGGGGGGGGGGAGGTTCTCAATGTTTAAAAAGTTGAGAAAGGCTGCTTTATCTGCTACACCACCTGGCAGGGCATAGAACAGGGGTAGTCAAACTGTGGCCCTCCAGATGTCCATGGACTACAATTCCCAGAAGCCCCTGCCAGCATTCGCTGGCAGGGGCTTCTGGGAATTGTAGTCCATGGACATCTGGAGGGCCGCAGTTTGACTACCCCTGGCATAGAACATGGATGCTGTGACCAGTGCTTTGAATGAGGATCCCCATTTAGGCAAGGGGAATCTAAGCACCCATCCATACTTCCACACCCAGAGTAGATCACAGAACTGCGTCAAAGGTATTCCAGACTCCCTCGGTGGCCACCAATGACATGCACCATCTTTAGGCCCAGGTATAGCTGGTAATGCTGGCAAAAGGGGTTCAAATGTGGAATTCGCGGCCGAAGGACATAGTGACGGCCGCAGGGATAAATGGCTTTGAAAGAAGATTAGATAGCTTTATGGAAGATACGTCCATCAAAGGGCTACTGAAAGCCAGCTTGGCGTCGTGATTAAGAGTAGTGGCCCTAATCAGGAGAATCTGGTTCGATTCCCCACTCCTCCTCCACATACAGCCACTTGGGTAAACTTGGGCCAGTCACAGTTCTCTCTGAGCTCTCTCAGCCTCACTTACTTCACTCGGTTGTGGGGAGAGGAAGGGTAGGTGATCGTATGCCACTTTGAGACCCCTACGAGTAACAAAAAGCAAAACAACACCAAACAACAACAATAAAAACACCCAGCTCTTCTTCTTCTCATAGTCATAGTGACTGAGGGGAACCTCCTCATGCAGAGGCATTGATCCTTTGAATCCCATAGCCAGGAAGCCACATCAGGGAAAGACCTGGGCCTCCATACCCAATTGTTGGCCCGCAGGGATGGCCAAACTGTGGCTCTGCAGGGCCATGGACTACAATTCCCATAAGCCTTTGCCTGTGCTGGCAAGGCCTTGTGGGAATTGTAGTCTATGGACCTGCAGAGCCACAGTTTGGCCACTCCTAGAGGAACAGTTTGGTCACTGCATGAGACAGGATACTGGACCAAATGGATTACTGGTTCTTGTGTTCTTATCAGGGAAGGCCTCGGCCTCAATGCCCTGTTGCTGGCTATCCAGGGGGCTAGATAGACCACAGGTCTGATCCAGCAGGGCTCTACTTATATTCTTATGGAGACGGGAAGGCCCCACCAGAATGCCTGCATAATTTTGCGGGTCTCCCCCTTTTGTCACCTCGCAAACCCCCCAGTTTTCAACAGCTTCTACATTCATCTTGAAAAACTCCAGTAGTAACTGGCAAATCTTGTCATAATTAGGAACTAAAAATTGTTCTCCTTTTGTCCCTTTTTAGATTTGTCTATTTTTTGGTGAGCAGTTTTAATGTGACCCTTTTTGCTGTTCATGTAGAATCATAGAATCAGTTGGAAGGGACCTCATGGGTCATCGAGTCCAACCCCCTGCACTATGCAGGACTCTCACAACCCTATAGAGTAGGTTTTGTTGGCATTGGAATAGAATGCATGGGTTTTATGCACCATTAACACAATATGCCTAACTGGGCTGATCTCTGATACATATCTTGCCGGTCATTGTGATTTGCTGACCTATCAATAACGTCAGAAAAGTCATACAGTTTGTGTGGACAACCGGGTGCCAGAAACAGGAACAAGCGCAAAACTAAAGCATCACAATTTTGATTTATACTCCGGAGAAGTAAAAACCTATATGGCAGATTCCCCTGCCCTCAGGTCAAAACCACAGGGAGGAGAAAAAGAAACACATTCCCAGTTTTTTGTCAGCTTTCCTGAGAGGTGCTTGTAGAACGTTGCAGTACAGGTCTTCATGAGCAGTGATCCCCAACCTTTTTATCACTGGGGACCAGTCAACGCTTGACAATTTTACTGAGGCCCGGGGGGGGGGGGTAGTCTTTTGCCGCCTAAGCCCCTGCTCCACTGGCTTTCCCGCCGGCGCCCCTGACTTCTCGCTGCCCTCTAGGGGGTGCTGTCAGCAGCAGCTGCACAGTGCCACGCCGAGGGGTAGCCCCAGCCATGGTGGCCGCTGGAGAGCACCAAAGGTGAGCCGGCGGCAGAGTGGCAGGGCAGCCCCCGAGGCAGCAGCCAGGAAGGAGGACGAGGAGACGCCACGGAGGCATGGGGACCACTGCTCATGAGGACCCCTCAGAAGGCTCATCTTAAACCTGCCCTACAACAGGGCTGCCAGTGGGGATTCAGCTCAGGCTCAAGGTTCTGTTTTTGACCTTTAAGGCCCTCTACGGTCTGGGCCATCTCAAGGACTAGGTGCCACCCCCCAGGAGCCCAATTGCCTTTTGCATGGAGCAATGCCTGCCGTGATCCCACCCTCTTTCTGGTGAGTGCTTTGCCAGAAGAGTAAGGTACGCACTCATTGGATGAGGAGCACTGCAGTTGCTAGGTGGCAAATGATTGTGCCTTGATCCTCATGTCGTCTTGAAAGCTGAGCATCCATTTTCGTGAAGGGAAAAGGGATCTCTGCTTCAGCCCAGCCCGCCTCCATCTATCCGCTGCAGGTACCACCTGCAGCTTCCTAAACTCACCTTAAGGTGTAGCCCCACCCGATTCCAGGGATTTGATACAAGGAACGAGCTTTGACATGAAGAGCATCAACTTGCGGAACTGAATAGCAATGCTCCATCATCTGAACATCTAGAGGTCCATGCCAAACTTCCCAGTTATACTTACCAGGTTGCCTACCATGGTGGGCCATTTATGAACCCCAGTCCCCTCATCATTCTTGCTCCAATGGGAACAAAAATGAGAGGGAAATGATGCCACACAAGAGTGTGACATCACTTCCAATTGCACCCGGAAAGGAAGTCACGACGTTCGAGAAATTCCACTACGTCTCTATGGTTTTTATCATAGCAATTGGAGAAATCCTAGAGTGTCATGACGTCACTTCTGGGAACAAGAAGAAGTTATTTTGCAAGACGTACCCCTATTTCTGCTCCGGCTGGAGCAAAGAGACAGCTGGCAACCCTAATTACAATTCCTGTTACTGGGTTGTGGGATTGTGCAAAGAGAAATTCATTCATAAATCAAGTTAATAATATGGTTGAGTTGCTGTTGGGGGGAAAGTAAATTATGCACAAGTTGAGCAGAACTTATCTTTGTTTCTCTTCCACCCCTCCTTTCCCATTTCAATGTTTTATTGCATTGGAATATGACCTTCAATAATTTTTTGCATCCTGCTGTCTCCTGCCATGTGGTTGCTTCTGGGTGGCTGTTGGCTACCCTTATCAAGAAGGAAGAATCTTCTTCCTTACGGTTCTAAAACTGTATACCTGGGGAACCACCCTGCCACTTACAATTGGGAGAATTGTCTTTAGGACAAGAGCTTGGCTTGTCAATACCTCTATTTTAAACAATGGAAGAAGAAGAAGAAGAAGAAGAAGAAGAAGAAGAAGAAGAAGAAGAAGAAGAAGAAGAAGAAGAGGAGGAGGAGGAGGAGGAGGAGGAGGAGGAGGAGGAGGAGGAGGAGAAGAAGAAGAAGAAGAAGAAGAAGAAGAAGAAGAAGAAGAAGAAGAAGAAGAAGAAATCTTTGGTCTGCCTGAAAAATTGTTCTTGAAGCCAGTTTAGGAACTGCAGGGGTAAAAGCCACGAGGTGAGGTCATTGGAGAAATCAAAGGACATGTTTGATGTCCATCTCATGAGTCATCTGGGTTGGCCACCAAGGACTCAGGTTTGTCTCCAAGTCCCCAGATTCCTGGCCACCAAAGTTCCCAACTGATGTCAATCAACCTGCGGGATATATCTAAGAGAAAGCCAGCATGGTGTAGTGGTTAAGAGCAGTCGATTCTAGTCTGGTGAGTCAGGTTTGAATCCCTGTTTTTCCTCTACTTGCAGCCAGCTAGATGACCTTGGGCTACTTAGTTCTGTTAGAGCTGTTCTCAAACACCAGTTCTCTCAGAGCACTCTCAGCTTGACCTACTTCACAGGGTGTCTGTTGTGGGGAAAGGAAGGGAAGAAGATTGTAAGACGCTTTGGGATTCCTTCTGGTAGAGAAAAGTGGGGTAAAAACACAACTCTTCCTCTTCTTCTAAACCTGAGCCTTTCTGACATCATTACCCCACAAAAATCTGGCTAGACTATTGAACAAACATCATACCTGCATGAAATTATTTAGTGATCTCTTGGGGTTTTCCCACAATTCTCTGTCTTCTTGCCTGTTTCTCTTGCTTTGGGGAGTATGCGTGTTTCCATTCCACAGGTGTCTTGCTCCCCCTAGTGGCTGTTTCAACATTACACTCTTTTATGTCCTACATATCTTTTTATGCTGGACATAATGTGTTGTAATATCAAATCCACACTTGGAGGGAGCAAAACATGGGCAGAACAGAATCCTCCTCCCCGAAACAACAGAATGCACAAGAAAGCCAAATGAGAGTGCAGAAAAGTCCTTGGTTTCAAGTGACCAATGTCCTGCCCTATTGGCTTACAGTTCCTGGAGCAGCAGCTCCAGATTTGGCTTTCAAAAACATAAAATGCACTTGGAGGTCGTCAGACTGAACAGATGGCACTGACAGTATGTAAAATGTACTCAGCTGGGTCGGGAAAACCCGGAAGAAACACTGGCCATCAGATCTGGAGAGTCACTGACAATGGCCTCTTATGCACGGCGGCAGCTACTGTGTGCTGCCGCCTTCCCATTGCGCTGGGCCAGGATGCCCCACCATTCCTCATGTATGCACGGGGGCGGGGCATGCTGGGCTGAAAGCCGGGGCCAGAAGGTAACCTGGTGCGGTAGGGGCGGGGGGAGGTTTGGATGGCCCGAGGAGGGAGTGGGGGGTCCAGGCCCCCTCTGCAAGCCCAGGTGGGGGCAGGGGGTTGCCCCTGCCAGCTCTGGCGCTCCGCGGAGACTGCAGAGGCATGTGGTGTCCCTACAGGGACACCGTAGGGTCGGCTCTGGGTGGGCCGACAAGCCTGGCGCTGGCGATTACACACAGTGCCGGCCCGCCACAGCCCTGGCTTACCCAGGAAGCTGCGGAAGATCCCACGGTCGCTTACCATGGGCCTTTCGTAGCCCTGGGCCGGGAGGCGCCCGCATGCGTTATCGGTGATTTTAACCAAAGCACTCCTTCTGTCAGCATGGGCATTCTGGCCCGTGCATAAGAGGCCAATCAGAGTAAACTATCCTGGGTTAGCTGGGCCAGTGGTCTGATCCAGCTGCAGATATTCAAATTCACATTTGAATTTTCTTGGGAATTATTAATTGTTTGGCCCCTGTGACTGCATGTCTGTCCAAGGGGTGCCACAGCAAGTCCTCAATGCTGAACAAATATTTTGAGCAAGACGATTGGAATAGATTGGATGGTCAGAAGTCTCACTTGGGCATCACCTGGAGGCCTAGATTTAACCCTGAAAGGTGAAGTCCAAGGTATCCTCTTGTCTTGATAAAGACCCCCCCCCCCGGCAAAGGCTTTGGTCAGAAGCTATAGCTCTGGGACCCAGCTTAGTTCCCTACATTCTTGTACAGCTCTTGCACATTTCCTGGTCCTTAAGGTGCCAGACTTGGGCTCTTCCCAGTCCAAGATGCCTGTCTTAACTTCCACATCTGCCCTCCAATGCTGTAATGAGGAAAAACAGCCTGATATTTTCTGTTCTTTATTTGGTTCCTCGCCTTCCTCACTGCCCAGGCCTTTGAGCTGGGCTTATCCCTTTCTTTGGTTTGCTCTCTCCCATACATCTCTTCTTCTTCTGGGGTTTTCTAAGCCACCTTCTGGTAAGGAGTTTCTCGCCAGGGATCCCACTTTAGAATTGCTTCCTCTTCCTAATTATGAGTATAGCCAGGCTGATACTTTTTGAAGCAAAATCAGGTTGAATAACACTGGATTAGGCGAAGAGAATTTTAACCTTATTGGATTTTCATAGAGATCCATGAGATTTGCATGTTATATTGTGGGGAGAGGAAGGGAAAGGTGTTTGTAAGCTGCTTTGTGAAAGGGGGGGGACAGCTCTTCTTCTATTTGCAACATTTTGGATTCAAACTATTTTCTTCCTGACCCATCCCCCCCAGTAAAACCCCACCAGATTTGGGAAAAAAATTCAACTCAGCTTTAGTATATAAACATGCTCCTTCAATGATTGCTTTGTGGGCATCAGAGTCCTCAAAGGTGTTTGAATAGGATAGTCCCTCAGAGAGGCAAGGGGAAGGAATGTTGCTGTGACCAATCCAAAATGCTATTCAAATCTCTTTCTTTCCAGGGTTGAGAATTTTCAAGCCATTTTGCAAAGATCTAAAAGCAGTACAGTATGAATACCTTTAAATGTTATGTCCTGATACTAGTTTTATTTTGGTGCTAGAGCCTGGAGAATTGTCTGCAAAAATAGGGGCCATTGTCTGAGATCTTTTGGTGGGAGATCCCCTTTGTCTCAAAGGTCCCAGTTCAGGGAGACATCCCCCAATGCAGTTTATTGGGTTAATTGCATTTTTTGCAAATGATTGTCTTTCTCTCTTCTGTATAAAGACACTTGTGAATGGATGCTAAAAGCAAACAAAGAGATCTGAATAAAGCACCAATGGTCACTGGTTGGAAAGGCGGAATGGATTGGGTTGGCTTTTTCCAAAATTCTTTGTTTTTCGGTTGGTGCCCTGTGAACATCAGCAAAGAGGTCCAAGCCAACCCAACTCCTCAACAATTGCTATTGCCCCACCCAACTATTGGATAAGCATTTCCATCTTAACACCCGCTGTTGTTGGTTTTTACAACACAGTAACATACAAAGGAAAGAAGATGGCTGAACAAAAAAAAAAGTGACAAATGAACAGCTACGACCACAGGAAAAAATACTGGCCCATGCAGAGACCTCCAAGTTGAAATAAAAATCTTATCAGACAAACATGTTACCCCTGCCTTCCCACCCCACCAACCCCCAATAATTATTACATTACTTCAAGAAAGAGTATATTTTTTCATGCATAAATCAAATTTTCATTTTGTCTTTTTTTTTGGTCTTTTTTTTCCTTCTTAAATTACATTTGAACACATTAACACATAAATACTCTTGTCAGACATGACTTAGCAGAAAAAGTAACACATCCCCAGAGTAAAGGGCAATTAGTATTATTGGTGATTTTTTTTAAAAGGACATTTAAATATGAAATCTGTAAACTCCAAGGATCCTTCATTTTCTCTCTCTCTCTCTCTCTTTCTCTCTCTCTCTTTAAAAAAAAATCATGAAACTAACCAGTTTCTCCTTACCTAGCCAACATTCAATATGTCTCCCATTTGAGCACATCAATGAAATAACATGCCATCTTCTGCAAAATTATAATTTAACAGTATAAAGCTTCAAGTCGCAAATTCCAAAAACTAGCTAAGTAATAATTTTTTGTCACATAAACTATACATTAAATATTTTTGAGGTATTTCAGAGAACATTGTCAAAACTTGCCCGGTTTGTGCTGGAAAAGAAGGGTAAAGGGTGGGTTTTCCTCCTGTGTGGAGAATATCTTTGGTATCGATAAGCCTTTTGGGTACTGGGCCAGAAAAGATGCAGATGATAAGGTTTAAGGAAGAAGTTTTTTGTGGAGAGATGGGCTGAACATTTGCATTAGAGAGAGCTCGTTCCAACTGGTGACACAGGTAACATCAGATTTCAAGAGATGCTGGGGTTGGATTACTCTAAAACACCTTCAAGGAACAAATATGGCTGCTTTGTCCCAGATCCTAAGAATCACATAATTGTCTTACCTCCAGACATTTCTTATGGATCTGTTTTGTGAGCTGTGGAAAGGGGCCATACTAAAAGAAAGCAAGGAGAATACATAGAACTGTTTCACCTACATACCAGTCGTGATAGCAAATCTCAGTTTTGTCCAGAATGGTCAAACTGCTTGAATTGGCTTTATAAAACAATCATCCAACCTACTCTCCTTTGCTCATTTCTTGAAAGTGAAGTGAGGTGAAAGGAAACCCTTCTAACCTTCTGAACTTCTGTCTGTACATTCAGGGAAAAGAGATGGCTAGTGCTTTCTTGGACTTGGAAAGCTTTAGAATGCAGGAACTAGGAGATAAACATTGTATGTATGTATGTATGTATGTATGTATGTATGTATGTATGTATGTATGTATGTATGTATGTATGTATGTATGTATGTATGTTGCAAATATTGCAGGTATGCACCATTATAAAATAAATAAATAGATAAATAAATAAAAGAGTAGGGAGGCAGGGCCCAAACATCACTGTGATTCACTTCTTCCAGTCAGTGTTTGGGAAAAGGAAGGAAGGAAGGAAGGAAGGAAGGAAGGAAGGAAGGAAGGAAGGAAGGAAGGAAGGAAGGAAGGAAGGAAGGAAGGAAGGAAAACTGAAAAACACTAGCCACCCCTTTTTTGTACCTTGGATGTAAGGGTTAATCAGCTCAAGAATTCCCTGGACTCAGCTTCCTGTACACAGACTGGTGGCAAAGTGGCACACCAGGGCTCAAAATTATGAGGAGACATAAATTGTGGCAGATTTTTCTCTCTTCTGGGATGTTTGTCTCTGTGAGCCATGATGCAGAAGGAGAGCTACAGTGACAATTTGCAAGATGGTCCAGATTCAAAATGTAATGTTGAGGTCAACGTTTCCATTCTAGAATACGAACTGGGCTCCGCTATCTGACATTAGCCCGATTGGTCTGCCGTGTCAGCTATCGGGTTTTTTTGGTCCCCTCACCCCACAAGAAATGCCTTGAATGGTGTTATTTATTCCCCAAACTGCAGATGCAGACATTTCTAATAAGCAATCAACACAATGCCATTTACATCTGAAGTTCCCTCAAGCTCAAAAACAATCACTGGCATGGACTGATATCATTTTAGATAGCTGTGTTTCGCTTTTTCTAGATGGCAGTTAGGTACCCAAGTTTACTGATACTAGGACCTCTGCAATGCACAATGATAACTTAACAGCATTGAGTCAGATCATTCCTCTCTCTAAAAAAGTATGGTAAAGCGTCTCTGGGTCTCTCAAAGCAGAAAGTTTCCAATCTGCTTTTTAAGCCAGGACCTTCATGTCGGCAAAATGCTGAGTCGCAACTGATTCTTTTGAAGGAAGGACGTAGTCTCATGTGCACTACAGGATCTAAGCATCACCTCTGCTAGCACAAATACCCAAACCCATTTCTCACATGGAATTGTTCCATGCACACAGTAGGTGTACATGGGGTGACTTGCAAATGCAATGTGAAATGTATGGAGCACTAGGAGGCTCCAGAGTGGACACAGGACTGAGGCGGGAAAGGGTGCATTCTGTCCCATCACCCAAAGGCTGTGAGAGTTACTAGAATCCATCGGATTAAGAGAACTGAGGTAAGATCATGTGAGTTCATAGGACGAAAAAGCAGAAAGGAATTGGTTTTTACACCTTTGGTACAAGGCACTCATCTAACACTCTAAAGATCATGTTCTCTCTCTCTCTGTCTCTCTGTCTCTCTCTCTCTCGGGGGAACTGGAATGGTTGGAAAGAGTGAGGAGATCTGGATAAACGGGTTCTGGGTCCATGTTTGCCAAGGTAGCAAGGGAATGGGACAAGGAGTATGTGTGCATTATCCAGCGCAAACCGGGTAAGGGGAACAAAATCTTTGGTATCAGACGTGATTTTCAAATCACAAAAATCGAAAATTCAAGTGAGGTAGCCTATATTTTTGGGTTCTCACTAAAAATGTCTTTGCATGTTCAGGACCTGCCATGCGTTAGCGCTTTCTCTCCGGTGGTGTTCTTCTTGCTCGACACCAGGCCCTGGGTTGTCGTTGTTGTTGTTGCTGTGTTATTATTATTATTATTATTATTATTATTATTATTTTTGGGTGGCTTCTCAGCCCTTAAATACTTCATAAAACCAGGTTTGGGAATCCACCATCCTCCTCCTCCATCATCCGTTTGCATTGACACATCACGACAAGACAAGAAGACACGGCAGGGTGGGGTGGGGGGACACTTGAGGGGGCCGGACTAGGGGGAGGGAACATTTTGTTTGGCTTCCTCCCCTTTCCATCCTTTGGCAAAACATCCCTTGGCATTTACGACATGTTCCTCTCGCAGCTCGGTTCTCTCTTCTGAAGCTGTTTTGGTTGGTCTAGCCATCTCCTCCAGCCCTGCATCCCAAACCCTGATGACCGCACTGATAGCCAAGATTGGGACAGAATCGGTTTTCAGATAGGATATATCAGTACAATCCTGTCATATCTGTATGGTTGTTTGTTATTTTCCCTTCCTCCTTTCGGCTTCCGTAATAACATTTGGTGGTATTTTCCATTTCTGTGGTTGTTTCTCATCCCAGGAAGTGCCTAGCAGTTGCTCAACACATTGTCTTCAGCGTAAAGTGAAATCGAGAAACTTTTGAGGATGGATGGTACTCATTTACCCGCATCAATTTGGTATTGTACAATTTTGTTTAAAAAAAGGATCCCATATTACGCGGAGGGTGGCTATGGCGGACTTCTCCCACCTGTGCCTCTTCTGACCTCATTTCCTTTTGATCTTCTAAGTAAGGAGCTGCTCAGGAGATTTGATTGGTGGTGGCATTACGTGTCTGCTCAGCCATGTCATTTGTTGGTCATTGGTTTTGCCTCGCAGATTCTTTGGACTGATCCCGCAAGCCACTATTGAGAACACAGAGTAAATGCTCCTTATAGCGCTGAAGAGAAATACCATCCTATATCTGTTCTTCATTATTTAAGGCAGCCTGTTGATTGGCACACACATAAAAAAGCGGTCATCTTACATACGTTGCCAGAGATCTTTTGGAGAATTGCAGAGAATTTATTATGATGGGGAGTGAGGATGGGGGAGAGAATTTCTGTTCTTTCTCCTCCCCCATACTGTGTGTGTGCATGCGTGCGTGTGTGAGATATATACATATACATATAAATATAGTGTATATATATATAGTGTATATATATAGTGTGTATATATATACGTATATATATACATACACACACACACACACACACAAGACAAACACACACATAGATTTAAGGTCCTGCCACCCTCCCCCAGTCTTCCCAATATGGATTCTCTTGTGTTTATGATTTTGTTGGTAACAGAGACAAGTATAGGAGGCAGAAAGTGGGGTTGGTTGGGTATTTGGGGAGGAGTCAGAATTAAACCCAGCTTGGGGTTGGACTTGCTCCAAAACTAGAATAAAACCGAAGTCCTACAGAAGAAGGTCAGCTGCCAATCCAGTGTCTGGGAAAGAAATTGCAACGCCTCCTTGTCCAATGTCTTCTTTCCACTGATTTCTTTAAAGCATTTTTTAAAATACCCGATTTATGTACCTAAAATGTGCTTCGTGACCCGCTTTAATTCTCGGTGACACAGTGCAATTTAGCTTGGATTCCCCATGACTGATTCCAGAAGGGGGGTAGAGGGGAGGGGGGGGTTGGTTCCATCAAGTGTCTTCTCCCCCTCCCTCTCCACACACTTTGGCTTGGAATTTCTTTGAGAGAAACAATCAAAGAACAAGGTATTTTCTTGTGGGTGAGTCAGTTGATTTGGTACCGTGTGCACTTGGTGGTATTTATAGTGAATTTTCATGGATAGATAACAATTCTGCTAATGAACAAGAGATACATGGGATGAGTAAAGGCCCAGGTTAGATGTATGAAAGAAGGCCATGGTGATGGTCAGGTTGATGATGCTTTTGGAAATGCCCATACCTTTTCTCCATTGGTACTACAAATGTTTTGAATTCTCTCTCCCTCCAAAACAGACAAACAAAAACCCCTCCCCATGCATGTTTGGCTTGGAAATGGAAGAACATACCTGGACCACTTGAGTGCATGTTGCAGTTTAGTTTTTGTTCAGTAATAAGCACTTGCCTCAAGATTGCAAAATTTATTCCCACACAACTCAATCGGTTGCCTTTTCCCATTTTGGAAATGGATCCCAGCTTCCTGTTTGAAACAGGTCATTTAGTATATTTCAAAACCTGGAATGCAACACAGTCAAGATTCCCTCAGGTGTCAATGTAACCATTTTGGGGGAAAAACTTGACTTTAATGATTGGGAACTGGGAAACTAACGGATTTCTCTGCCTCTTGCCAAGCTGTGCTTGTTTCATGTGGAACCAGGTCTTCCTATTCTTTGTCCTCCCATCCTCACTTCTGGGTGCTGAGTTGTTTTAAGGCATACACCACCCACTGCAGATATCTGACATCTGTTATTGAACAGCAAAAGAGTTACTTCTGTTGTGACATCTTCAGTGCTTGCTCTCACAAAAGCATCTTCCATTAAATCTGCCCACCATATTCTTGAATGGTATGAGTAAGGAAGAATCCCACATACTCTAAAAAGTAAAGGAATATTCCTCCCTTCCTGCTCCTAGTCAGAAAAAAAGTGAGAAGGAACACACACTCCCTGGCCTGGAATCCACTTCCTGTTTCCCAAGGCTTGCCCATGAGGTGAAATGGACCATCCAAATCACTAGTGAGCTTGGGTCGAATTTTAGATGGACACAGATGATGGATGTTTGCAACTGATGCCCCCAGAGCATCCCAAGCATCCGACAGTGGATGGTTATGAGGTGTTGCGTGGCCTGGGTACAGTTTCATGTATGTGTGTGTGGAGAAGGAAATGGGCACTTTGTTTTGTGGAGTCAAAGAGATGGGGTGTGTGTGTGTGTGAAGTGAGACCTCATGCTTTGGAAAAAGTGCTTGTGGATGAAGAAGAAACTCCAGGGTTGGTTCCTGGCTCTTCTTGCCAGCGATTCATACACCTTCGGCGAGCATTCATGAAGAAATTGCTGACTGTATTCAGCTCCAGGCCCAGCTGTTGGGAGATGGTCATCTGCATTTCTTTGGAGGGCCTCTTGTTCTCCTTGAAGATGGCGATCAGGGTGCGGCGCTGGAGGTCCGTGAAGACCAGACGCTGCTTCTTGGGCTGCAGGTTCCTGTCTTTCTGCTGCTCCTGTTCTTTACGTTTGCACGCTATATATTTGGGGGGAGAAAAAAAAACAACAGAAAGAATGCCGCCATTAAATCAATGCAGACTGGGGCTATTTTCAACTTTTCCAAAGCTCCCACAAAACAGATATACGGTGGCATTCCCTAGGTAACAGAACTTCCCCCCCGGCTGGCATATTGTTATTTCTGTGGCCCTTCCTTTGGGAGTCTGTAAATTATACATTTAAAAATGACCAAACAAATCAGGAATCCCTGATTTCTGTCCCTTGATACAAATTTGTACATGTTTGCTTATAATCTTTTGGGCCTTCTGCTTTCCTTGTGGAATTGTGGGAGGCTCTCAAGTCCCACCCTCTGACTATTACAAATCTTAGCAAATCCCACTTTCCCATTCATAAGGACTGGAATCATGGTGTGTTGATTCCATCAGGATGTAGACTTCTGTGCTCAGTCACACAGTTAAGCATCAGGACCAAGGCTTTTTGCTCATCACAGCTCTGGTAGATGATGCATATCGTATGATAGCATCATGTATTTCTAGCTGGCTGCATGAGTCACGATTAAGGGTATTTCCAATATTTTTCTCCTGTAAATCTCTTCCTGGACATTGGAGTTTCATACTATTTAGTCCTATTTCCTCTATTGCTTTGGAGGGTTTTATATCCAAATTTTGCCATGCTGCACACATCTTTCCTCACTCTGCACTAGCAACGCGATTGTGTGCATTGATCAACCAGTGCCATAAAGCAATTTTGATGCGTGCATATAGAAGAAGAAGAATTGGTTTTTATATCCCGCTTTCCACTACCCAAAGGAGTCTCAAAGCGGCTTATAATTGTCTTCCCATTGTCTCCCCATTACAGACACCCTGTGAGGTAGGTAAGGCTGAGAGAGCTCTGACTGAACTGCCCTAGGAGAACAGCTGTAACAGGATTGTGACTAACCCACGGTCACTCAGCTGGCTGCATGTGGAGGAGTGGTGAATCAACCAGGGTCCCCAGATTAGAATCTGCCACTCTTAACTACTAGACGAGGCTGTGTCAAAATTCCTTGCACACTCACTTTTGCAAATGCATGCATGTTAATATCTTCTAAAATGCCACACAAAAACAGACCTAACAGGACCATTAGACCAGTCACATCCAGGTCATTTTAGTACATGCTTCATGCATGTGCAGAAGTGCATTGTATGTCAATTGTCAAACGAAAGGAATCATATGTATGATTGTATCACAGCTGCTTTCTTGGCAATGGTTCATCAATGTACATTGTTCATTTAAAAACACTGCTGGGAGGGGGGAATACAACTTCATTATAAGCCATGGCACAAGTTCAAATTCCAAAATTAACTTGAGGCATTCTTCTAATTAAACAGGAAACAGAGAGGACTGGAATACATGGAGGAAGGATAAAGAAATAGAACAGGAGAAATCCACTCATCTTGAATTACTATTCAGTTTTGTAATTATGAGATTTTTGGCGAATGGAGCATTTGGTTTACTTCCCAGATCTAGGACATTCAGTAGGGCCTGGACAATAGGGTTGTTGTTTCTTTCCTCAGAGAGCTGGAGGCAAACAGAACGAGAGTTGCAGCTCAAGATTCACAATTTTGTCAGTACTGAACAGGTTCAGCAGGTTTTTTGCATTGTCTCAAAAACCTGCCGCACCTGTTAGACCAGATGGATAAAACAAACAAAAAAAGATGCTTAACATCATTAGAAGCAATCTACATTCAATACTCTTCAGACCCGTACTGTCTCCAGCTTTCTTCACAGGCGTATGAAATATTTGTTTCATATTGAGATGCGTCGTGCCTCCATTCCTCAATCAAACCCACAGCAGATTAATGAAAAACCTACCCTATGACCATCAGATGCTTGCAAAGGAAACAAACAAAAATAAACCGTTTTTTGCATACAAACAGACACTTTGAAAATAAATTAAGACAGATTTTGCAAATTAGAACTTGGATCATAGCATTGGCTACAGTCAAAAAGGTTTCATTTCACCCTCTCCCACCCACCCCCATCTTCCCATCACCCCCCCCCCTGCACAAATTGATCCGTCCATTGATCTACTAATGCATTGATGTCACAAATGGGGGGGGGGGGAGAGACAGAGAAGACCCTCCCCCCAAACCAGAGCATGGCACATTTTGCGGCCACCTTGTGCACATGGGACAGATGCTTGCTTTGGGCATTCTTCGGAGAAGGGGCTTACCATGGGATGTGATGGATGCCCGCAGGCCTTCCCCCTGCCCATTCCAGAAGTTTTAATTGTCGGATGTGATTTGCTGTGGCCGTCTGCAGGATACAGGGCTCAGAAGCGGTGGCATTTAAGCCAGGGCCTGCCCACGCGTTAGACTCACCACAGTGGTTCCCCAGGGTGCCAGAGGCGAAGGGGTGGCAAAACCAGCCCTGTCACTGCCCAAACTGCCCACTTGCCTGGGGAATCTTGTTATGGTATGGCTGATCGCAAAACTAGGAAACACCCCTCTCCCCTCCCCAGCAGGCAGCCCCCGGCAAGCTGTCCAAGGGAGAGGATGGGACAGGCCTTCTTCCGTCTTCTGTCTTATTCTCCACCATTAGGGGGCAATACTGAGACAGAAGCAGAATCCTTTTCAGAGTAGATTTTTTAATCTCTCGATCTGGCCTGATGGAAGGCGTGGCACTGCAGCTGACCTGGCCTCCGTGAGGGCGGCATGAGCGAGGACAGCTTCCCCACAGTGCAGGGGGAGGATTTCGTGGGTAGAGATCCCATAGTGTGGGGACTGGAAGGGAGGTGGCTGCTCGCCCTCATGGGTGGGAGAGAAGGAACAGTGGTATTTTCAGCACAGTGTGGGGGGCAGTGAAGTTGTTCTCCTAGGGTGCCCAAAATCCTCGAGCCAGCTTGGAGGAGAGCCACTCTTGCCTTGCCCACTGCGGATAGCCTCCGAACCAGTTGGTGTCTGCTTCTCCTCTCGAAAGCATGCCCCTTCTCTTTCTGTTATGACCGTCACATGACCTAATGGCCATTGTCACAGACACAAAGCACTTCCCAGCAGTCTAGCTCAGGGGTAGTCAAACTGCGACCCTCCAGATGTCCATGGACTACAATTCCCATGAGCCCCTGCCAGCGAATGCTGGCAGGGGCTCATGGGAATTGTAGTCCATGGACATCTGGAGGGCCGCAGTTTGACTACCCCTAACTAGTCAGTGTGCTAACAGCAACCTCTACTAGGGTGGCCAGCCTCTGGTGTCTCAATAAAGAAGCTCGGCATGTTCAGCAAAAGCAATTTATTAAAAAGAAACAAACTAAACTCATGATATTCTTGGATAAGACTGATTGGCAATAGACATTCAGATCAATATATTTTCCATCAGCTCCACTGGGTCAGCTTATGTTCTGCCCTTCGTTATATAAGGTATCCTCCCCACCCCTTTCCCAGGCATAGTTGTGACACCCTGGTGCGAATTCCAACCTCCATATGCCATGTCTGCAAGAACATTGAATTACGGATAACACCAACACTTCCTCTTCTCCCAAGCACATATTGCTCACGCCTTGAATAAATCTTTGTTGGTCTTAAAGGTGCTACTGGACTCTGATTTTATTGCACTATCAACATAGGGTTAACCCATACGCTACACAGAGATCCAAGTGACACCATAAACACATCAAAGCAAACCCACAACCACCAAATGCTCATTTCATCCCCTCCTTCTGAGAGCACAGAGACACAAATGATGCATATAGTAACACCATGGCAGGTTGCAGATACCAACCGGACATCAGGTGGACCCCCAGAGACCTTCCAACCTTCTTCTGGATGTTTAGCTTGGACTAAGGCTGTTCACAGAGGAATCCAAAGTCTGGGCTTCTCCATACACTCATTATCCAAATCAGCTCATGATCAAGCTGCATCATTAGTTAAGCAGCGGATACGAGACAATCGTCGTCAACTGGACTTGAGTAAAGCTCCAACTTTTTTGGCCCCGGTTAAAACAGGATATGTTCTGGCCCCTGCCACTCATCTGTATCAGCTGGTAATAAGTAAACCAAGAAGGGCATTTACCCTTGCAAGATGCTCCAACTTGCCTTCAGTTCTTGTTGAGGGCCGCTATAAGAACATTCCCCTCACACTGAGACAATGTTTTTATGGGAGTGGCAAAATTGATACAAGAGAGCATATATTGTTCCACTGCCCTGCTTATGTAGACATTCGTAGCAACTTGATTGAACTTCTCCTTAAAAGGTTGCCAGAACATCATGATGTAGATCAAGCCAAGAAGCTGCTAAGTGATGAGTCCTCCCAGGTGACAACTCAGCTGGCTACGTTTTGTGCCGCCGCCATAAAAATCCGATGCTCTAAAGTAGCATAGTTTTAAGTTCTATTTTATGATCTGTTTTAAATTTTATTATATTAAGTAACCATATTCTTTTGGTCTTTTATGTATTCACATAACTTGGTCCGAATGACTGTAATAAAGTTTGACTGACTGATTAGTTGCACCCTGACCTTCCAAGGCCTGCTTCGGAGGGTGGGTTCTGTGGCATACCACCCAACTGAGTTCCTTCCCCTTCAAAAACTCCACCCTCCCCAGGAACCTGCCCCCAAATCTCTGGAAATTTCTCCAACCACCATAGGCAATCTTTGGCCTCTTCTAGAGAGACCCATTCAGCCATTATGGACCGTATTACTGCAAGGGCATATATGTGAGAAGCTATTCTTAAAAATCAGGAGCTCCAAGCTCAGGGGCAAAGATTATTGTCAGCAGTGAGGCTTTTGGAATATATCTAGTCAGTGGCACATCCTCTTCATCAGTGGTTCTCAACCTAGAAGTTGGGACCCCTTTGGGGATTCGAATGACCCTTTCACAGGGGTCGTGGCAGGGCAAGCAGCTTGACTGGGGGGGGCACCATCCACACAACAGCCTTGCGGGGTAGATCGAGATAGAGCGTTCGTCTGTCTGGAGCAGCGGAAAAGAGCAAGATCGGCATGGTGGGACCAGAGGCAGAACTGAACCCCGGGGGGAAACAATTTATATACTATCACAAACAATGGATCTTCGTGCCATTGGTCAGTTTCGGTTTAATTTCTGTGAAAGAACCCTTGCATAATTTTATGGTTGGGAGTCACCACCACATGAGGAACTGTATTAAAGGGTTGCGACATTAGGAAGGTTGAGAACCTCTGCCCTACATCAAGAAGATGCTGGTATCCCTGCCTGAAATCCCATCCAGGTAACGAAACCCTCTGAGTACTGGTTGTTTTGATCATGATTATTAAACTAGTAGTGAAACCCATTTAAAAAATGGGCTGGGAGCCCTGTGGAGCTCGCTTAGTTGACCTTCCCTGCCCCCCCCCCAGGGACCAGTCACTTAAAGAGGACAAAATTAGAAAGGGGTTTGTGAATGGTCTCAATAAAACAGTCGTAAACGCCTGCCCCACACTCCTGAATTGGGGGGGGGGGCTGGGGGTAGGGAGGACCCCAGCAATGGGAAGTTCAGGAATGGCATCGAAGAAATGCCCATTTTCTGTTTCATTTGCTTCTCTGTTTCTTTCCTTGTGGGTTTTGTCAATTTGCTTGTAACGGGTACACCCACTGCACAATTTCCTGGTGTGATTTATGCATCCTGGAGATGTTGATTTATGTGCATAAGAGAAGGCCTTTTTTTTTTTTAATAATGGCTAAGCAACCGGTGGAATAATGCATCTGTTTACAACCGAAAATTAGTGCACAACAAATGATACAGAAAGGGAAAGGTGGGCTTGATTCACGCAAGGCAGACCCAGGTTTTCAGGGTCAGAAAGAGTTGAGGGCAGTAAGTCAAAAGGAAGTCAGGGTCATCTTAACAGCATTAAAAGACCCCTGGCAAAGCAGGGTTTGGGGGCTGTACCTACACAACCACATGAAGGAATAAAAAAATGTAACCTATCGATAAAATTAAACTTAGATCTATTGGTACCTCCAATAAGATCGTTATTTAAACATTTAAAAACATTTAAAAACATGGACAATATAGATCTTTATCCTTCTATAGATCACGACACTGCGAGGCAAGGCCCTGCCTTATTTTTGTCCATCATTTGCATACCTTGTATCCACAGCTTGTCTATTCACATATCACAGCCTATCAAATGCATGCATAGATTATCATGGGACTCCTATGCTTGTGGGGCTCCCAGGCAACAGCCCAGCACGACCATGCAATAAGAAAGCCCTGGTTGCAATGCCAGAAGGTGATCGAACAAACCCTATACAGATGCTGGGCTGAAATCCTAAATCTTTTGAATTTCTCCCAAGCAAGGTTCTGTTTGCTCCTTGTAATAGCCCCCCATCTACTTGTTACCCATGTCAACAGATGCAGATCCTGAGCTTTGCACTGTTTGATGCCCAATTTGCAAGCATGACTTGGCCTTGCGCAGCATCAAAGAACCGCAAATTTGCACACTCGGACCTGAAAAATCCGTAGTCATCTGCATACTGCAGAGAAGGCAAAGCAGAGTGTATTTGTTTCCTCTCAGGTTGTTCTAATGGTCAGAAAAAATGAAAAGGAAGTCCAACCATCCCTGGCTGGGGCAGGATGGAGGCACTTTCTGTGGAGTGAAGACTTGGCCGCCTTCCCATAAGACAACTAAGAGGTGATATGATTGTTGTTTTTATTGTTAGGTGCGAAGTCGTGTCTGCTCCATTGCGACCCCATGGACAATGATCCTCCAGGCCTTCCTGTCCTCTACCATTCCCCGGAGTCCATTTAAGTTTGCACCTACTGCTTCAGTGACTCCATCCAGCCACCTCATTCTCTGTCGTCCCCTTCTTCTTTTGCCCTCGATCGCTCCCAGCATTAGGCTCTTCTCCAGGGAGTCCTTCCTTCTCATGAGGTGGCCAAAGTATTTGAGTTTCGTCTTCAGGATCTGGCCTTCTAAGGAGCAGGCAGTGCTGATCTCCTCTAGGACTGACCGGTTTGTTCGCCTTGCAGTCCAAGGGACTCGCAAGAGTCTTCTCCAGCACCAGAGTTCAAAAGCCTCAATTCTTTGACGCTCGGCCTTCCTTACGGTCCAACTTTCACAGCCATACATTGCAACTGGGAAGACCATAGCCTTGACTAAACGCACTTTTGTTGGCAGGGCGATGTCTCTGCTTTTTAGGATGCTGTCTAGATTTGCCATAGCTTTCCTCCCCAGGAGCAAGCGTCTTTTAATTTCTTTGCTGCTGTCCCCATCTGCAGTGATCTTGGAGCCCAGGAAAATAAAATCTGTCACTACCTCCATTTCTTCCCCATCTATTTGCCAGGAATTCAGAGGGCTGGATGCCATGATCTTTGTTTTCTTGATGTTGAGTTTCAAGCCAACTTTTGCACTCTCCTCCTTCACCCGCATGGGCAGGAAGGGATGTTCCAGTGTTTGTCTCTTGTGGCCCTTCCTTGCATTCCCAGGGAATTGCTGATCACCACTGTAAGATGGTAGGTGAATTTCCTCCAGGCCAGGCTGGATTCTGGAGATGGACAATTGGACAATTACACCCATTTTTCTCAAACTTGCAAGAGTGAAAGAAAATTCTGTGATTGAAGGACGCAGACTCTGCCATTGCCCTTTTTGTTCAAAACCAGTTTTGAAAAGTTACAAGTAGAGTTACTTTTTATACCCTGCTTGTCACTACCCGAAGGAGTCCCAAGGTGGCTTCAAATTGCCTTCCCTACCTTTCCCCACAAAACACCTTGTGAGGAAGGTGGGGCTGGGAGAGCTCTGAGAGAACTGTTACACTCTCCACTACAGAAACCTGTGAGGTAGATAGGGCTGAAAGAGGTCAGAGAGAACTGGGACTCTCCCCACAACAGACACCCGGTGAGATAGGTGAGGCTGAGTGAGCTCCGAGAGAACTGAATCTCCCCACTACAGATGTCACTACAGATGAGAACACTCTAAAAGGACTGGGACTAGCCCAAGGTCACCCACCTGACTTCATGTGGAGGAGCAGGGGATCAAACCTGACTCTCCAGATTAGAGAGGTGTTCACCACACTGGATCCAGATGCACTAATGGGCAGCAGTACCTCATATTGATTACTCAAGCAAGGAATGCAGAGAGAGCCACTTTGAGCTTAGTTTCTTCTTAGAGCTGTTTTCTATGCTTTATAGCAGGGGTAGTCAAACTGCGGCCCTCCAGATGTCCATGGACTACAATTCCCATGAGCCCTGCTTTCAGCATCAACTTTCACAATTTTTTAGAGGAAACACAATAAAGAGACTTTCTTCATTGCATTCCTAAGAGACAGATCTGGCCACACCATTCATGGTTTCATTTGCTCTGCTGCACACCACTCTGGCACCCTTTCTCCTGTTAAAAATTCCACCTGTGTTGCTATTATCCCTCAAATAAAAATCATCCAGGGCCTGCAGGCTGATGGAAAGATGTCTTGGGGGGGGGGGGGCACATTTCCAGCAGGGAAGAGTTTGGTCATTGTTTCTCCAATGCTGTGGCTCAGATCTGGCCCCTTGCAGCTGGGCTGTAAGACTGAATCACACATGTAGAGTTCCAAGCACTGTAAACATCAGGTGTAGTCTGGCCTCACTTTAAGCCCTGGGGATGGATAGCCTGTGTTAGCCTCACCCTGTTAGATCTTGGAAGCTTGAATTACAAGCAGAAAGCCACTACTGTTCATCGACTTCCCAGTACAATGCTATAAACTATGAATTTGCTTTAATATTATAAACATACTAGTAGTAAAGCCCGTTGCGTGCTGTAATGCAACAGGCGCTAGCTCATGGTTTGGTGTGAGTTTTGTGTTTCACTTGGAAGCTGGCTACCCTAAGAAGAGGTCTCTCTGTACACCACAGTCCTGACCCAAGGCAGGTTCAAGCACACCTAGGAAGTGTGGAATTCCAGAACATGCACCTACACCTATCTGGCAACCTTACCTCCTCTTGGCAATGTTTTCTTGACCTGAAATAGGCCGGGGCCACTATGTAGCTAGATGGGTATCTGTGGAGGAATTATACCTTTTTGAGGCCCCACTTTCAAACCTCAAGGAATATTTCCAACCCAGGGGTAGCCAACCCCCAGGTGTGACCTGGCGATCTCCTGGAATTACTGCTCATCTCCAGATTATAAAGATCAGCTCCCCAGGCAGAACTCTGAGGCATTGTACCATTTTGATGTCCCACTTCCAAACCTCAATGATTATTTCCAAACCAAGGGATAGCCAACCTCCAGGCGGGGCCTGGAATTACTGCTCATCTCCAGACTATAAAGCTCAGCTCCCCAGGCAGAAACAGCTGCTTTGGCTGGTGGACAGGGTTGTTGGGCAGAAGAAACATTTAAGGCCTCCCATGCAGGTTGTTATTGAGTTGAAACACTTTAGGCCTACTGCACAGGGTTGTTGTGCAGATGAAACTGGAGGCAAAAGAACCTCCGCAACAGCATCCAGTTTCATCTGCACAAGAACCTTGTGTGGTAGGCCTCAAATGTTCAGAGAGTTGCAGAGAAGAGACATGCATGGCTTGGCTGCACCTGCCCTTGAGCAGTGTGACAGGCCACAGCAGTATTTTAAGTGAGAAGGGGCTATTCTGTGTCCTCCTTGTCAGCCAATGGTTAGGCAGAAGGGGAAATCTCCCACCCCTCCAAAAAAAAAAGAAAAGAAAAAGAAAGCAGAAGTGGCCCCACAGATTCCCATGCATTGCTCTTGGAAATGCCTCCCTCCCCTCAGTCAGGGGTTGTTAGAGGCTCCTTCACAGCAGGCCTGAAGGGAAGGGGGAGGGGGTGCAGAATCCTGAGCAAGAGCAGCAACTGGCCCTGGGGAGGGGAGATCCCACCAATAGGAGTCTTTGGAACCTTCAGCATGTTGTCAGAAGTATGAATCACTCTTGATGTATATAGATATTTCTAAACAGTGGTATCTTGTCTGCTAATCAACACTATAAATTTCCACGATGAATATTGATACGTCGGTACAATTCCAAGAAGCTGTGTTTCAAAGTGCTGCCTTATAAAGAGTTTGGTGGCACCAATAAATTTTGGAGCCATGGGAGGTTTTTGGACTGTGAAGAGCTTTTGCATTTGGAAATTTATTATTGCTGACAAAGGATCACATCAAAACACAGCAAACAGGACGCTGCTGTTTAGAAATAGATGTTTGTCATATTGAAGTAGGTACATCATTTGGGAAGTTGATGCACAGTAGTTCCTTTTGTGCTAGCAATTCATTGTCTCTATTACTACTGTGGCAGATCATAGAGGCTAAGCAGGGTCGACCCAGGGTCATCCAGAGCCACGCAACAGGAGTCAGGCAATGGCAAACCACTTCTGAACATCTCTTGCCGTGAAAATCCCACCAGGGATTGCCATAATTTGGCTGTGCAAGTAGTTCATTGGGAGGGACAACCTGTCTTTTGTGTGTTATGGGCAATATCGAATGCTGGGTGGCAGTATTGATACACAGCCAAACACACACTGGTCTCTTCTCTCTTCCTTTCTCTCTCTCTCTCTCTCCCTCTCTCTCTTCCTCTGAAATTTTGCACTGGGAAATTTTGCAAGTGACTCAAAAATGCATAGTGAAACATTTGGGACCCTTATTGAACAGGCTACATAGCAGACAGAAAGAAGAACGTGGCTAAGTCAGGTCAAAGATCGATCGGGAACTCTGTTCCCCACAGCCAGAAATGAGCACGGCAAGATGGCGGCAGCCTTACCTCCCTGGCTCTTTGCCTCAGCCCCTGAGGAGGCAGGCACAGCTGTCCCTGAGCACAGCTGTCACAGCCAATACACAATGGAGAGGTTTATGGGATCTTCGGGAATTTATGTTCCATAAGGATGGCCTTTTGTGGTCTCTCCCAGCTCTGTGTGATTCTGATTCCAATCCATTCCTTCCCGGAGAAGCCGAGAACTGAACATGGAAACTTCTGCATACCAAGCAGATGCTTCTTCTTATCTTACTGGTCTTTTGACACAACGGTCGTGAACA
The DNA here is from genome assembly GCF_049243985.1 of Paroedura picta. Classification (NCBI taxonomy): domain Eukaryota; kingdom Metazoa; phylum Chordata; class Lepidosauria; order Squamata; family Gekkonidae; genus Paroedura; species Paroedura picta. The sequence goes on from NC_135372.1 coordinate 26,948,172, forward strand.
AATTGAGAACCAGCCTTCTTTCAGGCCATCCTTGCAGGTAAGCATTTCACAATGGCTAAAGGATTGCCAGCTTGGGGTAGTGGTTAGGAGTGCGGACTTCTAATCTGGGGAGCTGGGTTTGATTACCTGCTCCTCCCCCACATGCAGCCAGCTGGGTGACCTTGGGCTAGTCACAGCACTGGTAAAGCTGTTCTGACCAAGCAGTAATATCAGGGCTCTCTCAGCCTCACCCACCTCACAGGGTGTCTGTTGTGGGGAGAGAAAAGGGAAGGTGAATGTAAGCTGCTTTGAGCCTCCTTCGGGTAGAGAAAAGTGGCATATAAGTACCAATTCTTCTTCTTCTTTTCCAGTTCTTGTCTAAGAGGGAAAACTGAAGAGTTGTTTTTTTAACACAATCAATTCACAGAATCCTAGAGTGGGAAGGGGCCACACAGGCCATCTAGTACAACCCCCTGCTTAATTCAGTATCAGCCTAAAGCATTCAGAATAAGGATCTGTCCAGCTGCTGCTTGAAGACTGCCAGGGAGGGGGAGCTCCCCACCTCCTTGGGCAGCCCATTCCACTGCTGAACTAGACACATAGAATCCGAAAGTGGGAAGGGACAACACAGGCCCTCTAGTCCCACCCCCTGCTCAAGGCAGGATCGGCCTAAAGCATCGTGGAGAAATCTCTGTCCAGCCGCTGCTTAAAGACCACCAGAGAGGGGGAGCTCCCCACCTCCTCAGGCAGCCCATTCCCCTGCTGAACTAGACTCACAGAATCCTAGAGTGGGAAGGGGCCACACAGGCCATCTAGTACAACTCCCTGCTTAAATCAGGATCAGCCTAAAGCATTCAGAATAAGGATCTGTCCAGCCGCTGCTTGAAGACTGCCAGGGAGGGGGAACTCATCACCTCCATAGGCAGCCCATTCCACTGCTGAACTACTCGGACTGTGAGAATTATTTCCCCTGATCATACCTATTAACCTATTCGGAGGAGGGACAAAGACCTTTCTCTCAAATCACAGATTTCAGACTCCAATAGAATATGTTCTAAAAACAGGCTCTGACCAGATCCAAATTTACAAACTCAGTTTGCATGCGCCATGCCTGCTAATCACCCTTCCAGCACTGGGGAGAAATAATCTGGTTTATTCTGCACATGTTGGATAACGCACTTAAATGCACTTTAGAAGCAGATTTACCTGTTTCAGGGAGGAAAATCCCTCTGCAAAAGCACATTGGAAGCGCATTATCCGACGTGTGCAGAATGAGCAATCAAGCATAAATTTCCTTCTTAAAAAAGGGATTGTTAGCTCTCCTTTTTAGGCCTAGCCGATGCTCTACCGCAATCTAAGGCAGCAAGAAGAAGAAATAAGAAATTCCATACTGCAATTGTTTGCATGGATATCCTCTTCTCAATGATGGAGGAACCTTCCTGGATCATACCGTTATAGGTCCACCTATTTCAGCACCCCGCTTTTTCCAAGGCACAGCTAGATGCCCTCGGAGAGCCTACAAGCCAGGCACTGAGAGACAGAGCTTTCCCCTCTTGTTTCTCTGCAGCTAACATTTAAAGATACACTACTTTTGAACACAGAGGTTCCATTCAGCCATCAATAAGAGGCATTGTAGGGACCTCTCCTTTGTGTCTAATGCCCTTAGAAGGCCACTGAAGTGAACGTGTATCATTATATCCTGGGGCAGTGAGTTCCACAGTTACGTACTCTGTGGACAAATGCTTCTTTTAGTTCGTTCTCTCTCCCCCCCCCCCCTCAAATCTACAGTACATCAATTTCTCTTGGTGGCTTCTAGTATTGTGGGGAGAGAGAGGCATCCCCTTCCTCCACTTTGTACATAACTCTATAATGCCCCACAGTTATTCTTTCTTTTCAACTGCAATCCCCCGTACACTTGAGCCTTTCCGCATTAGGAAAGGAACCCATCCCTTTTTGGCCCTTGTAGAGCTGTTAAGGAGATGGAAAATCTCCGGGCAGAGTTCCCTGTTCCTCTTTAGCAGCCCCCGCGGGGGGCAGGAGGCTGGGCTTGAATATCTGCTGGGACAGGAGGAGGCCAAGGGAGCCGCAGAGAGATTCCCCCGCTATTGGTATGCAGCCGGCGTCTCCTTCATGAGCCTGCTCTCCCAAGCAGACTGTCTGCAGTGAGGCAAATTAAATCTTCCTCTGAACTCTGCAAATTAGGATGTAAGACAATACAAAAAGCTCTTGAGCCTGGCTCTGAATCTATTTTCGCCTCCTTTGAAGGGAACTTAGTCATCAGGGAGGAGGGGAGGGAAGGGGAAGGGGAAGGGGCTAAAATGACCAACAGGAAGGAAGGAAGACAGGAAAAAGAAGATGGATGGAATAACGAACAAATTATTGAGGGACATGAAATGAAATGATAAAAAGATGGAGGAATGGAGGACAAAGGAAAAACCCTTATCCATGTTCTTTCCTCCCCTATCCCTCCTTTCTTGCTTCCATCCCTCTGTGTCCCTTCCTTGCTTTCTTTGCTTTCCCTGTGTCCTTTCTTCATTCCTGTACCTCTTCCTTCTTTCGTGCTTCTCTCTCCCTTTCTTTTTCTCTTGCTCTTCCTTCCTTCCCCTTCCTTCCTTCTCTCTCTTTCGTGGCTCACTCCTTCCTTCCTTCCTTCCTTCCTTCCTTCCCAGCCCTCTTGGCCTTCCAGCCATGCTTCTCCATCCACACCCCTTCAGAGCCAGCTCCAGATAATGTGACAAGAGCCAATTGGTCCTAATAAAGTGCGGCGGTAACACAAAATGGCAGGCAAAGTCTGCCTGGGTGCCGGAGGGCACCTGGAGATCTGTGTGACAGCTCAATTTATACCTGGAGTAAGAGGGGAAGGGAAAATGGGGATTGCTGGGGAGGCTGCAGCTACAGCTCTTTGTGTGTGTGTGTGAAGTGGCATCAAGTCACAATTGACCTATGATGACCCTGAAAGGTTTTCAAGGCAAGAAATGCTAAGCACTTCCGCAGTGGTCTCCCATCCAAATATCAACCAGGACAAGCCCTGCTTAGCTTCCAACAGCTGATAAGATCAAGCTGGCCTGAGCCATCCAGGTCAGGACAATTGAATGGGGGTAACTTGCCATACATAGCAGCCCAGGAACTTCCTCTGTGATCTCCCATCCAAATACAAAGCAGAGCCCAACTGGTTGCATCACAGCAGCCAGAAAACTAAGGCGGCAGCAGAGTTCCAAATAGGAATACCGTCCAGCTCTTTCTGTGCTGGAAGCTGCCATGACAGCAACGGCCTGGTGTGATGGTTAAAGAACAGCAGCCTCTAATCTGGAGAGCTGGTTCGATTCTGCCCTCTTCCTCCACCTGCAGCCAGCTGGGTGACCTTGGGCCAGTCACAGTTCCCTTCAGGCCGGTGCACGATATTTTTTAAAGGGAAGGCAGGTTTACAATACATTGCATAACCTTTGTGAAACTTCTTCATGAGTTCTTCCTCACTTTTTCTTGAATTTTTAAACTCTTGTTCTATTATTTTATTCAAGGAGTAGTTTTTGCAGTATTTCTTTTAATCTTTTGGTGGAGGTTAAACTCCCCCCACCCCCCAAAAAAGACCCTATTTGTACACAGCCTTGGTTCTCTTAGAGCTGTTGTAACTGAGCAGTTCTGTCAGGGCTTTCTCAGTCCCACCTACCTTGTAGGGTGTTTGTCACAGGGAGAGAAAGCCACTTTGTGTGGTGAAAAGTGGGGTACAAAAACCCCAGCTCTTCTTCTTCTTCTTCTTCTTCTTCTTCTTCTTCTTCTTCTTCTTCTTCTTCTTCTTCTTCTTCTTCTTCTTCTTCATCCTTTCTCTGCATTCCTGCCCCCAACAAGTCCCAGAGGCAATCAGAGCAGGCTAAAGCTCTGATCTGGGTCAAAATATGTGACTTTTCAGAACATAGGCCCAGCTTAGCTTTCAGCGCAGCTTCCCGGGTTCTCACAAGATCTCCCTGGAGAGCCCAAATGAGGCCTGTCCTTATGCAGCTGCATTGGCTCCAGGTTGAATTCCAGATCAGGTTCCAGTTTTTGTTCTAACCTTTATGGCCATAAGTGGCCTGGGCCCTACGTACCCAAGGGACCGCCTAACTGAATACACTTCCTGAAGGACTGAGTTCAGCTAATACAAACAGGCTGACAATGCTTGGCCCTCAAGAAGTATATTTGACCTCAACTAGGGCCAGGACCTTTGAGTCCTGGTCCCTGTCTGGTGGGACAAGCCCCCAGAAGAGCTGCAGACTAGCCCAGTTCTGAAGGGCCTGCAAGACAGAGCCAGGCATCCAGTTTAGGCCATTGACTAGAAACATCTGTATTGACCCCCTCTTGCATCAATCTCCCCAACCTATGAGGAATTGTAGATTGGCAACTGCTAGATGCTGTTGGCGATGGAATATTAAGGAATTGTTTTTAATTATTTCCCCCCCCCTGATTAATTGTAAAATTGTTTTTATTCTGTAATTCCTTCTGTGTTGTGAGAGAGAGAGCTGACAAAGAGACATTGTTCTCCCAAAATATTAGAACGTGAGAGCATCCAAGGAAGCAGATGGGCAGTAGGATGAGGACAGACAACGGGAAAGACTACTTTACACAGAGTAAGGTTAAATTGTGGAATTCGCTGCCAGAGGAGGTGGTGATGGCCACAGGAATAAACGGCTTTAAAAGGGGATGAGATAGATTCATGGGGGATAGGTCTATCGATGGCTGCTAGCCTTGGTGACTGAGAGAACCACTCTTTGAGAACAGCTCTAACAGAATTGTGACTGGCCCAAGGTCATCCAGCTGGCTGCATGTGGAGGAAGGGAGAATCAAACCCGGCTTGCCAGATTAGAACCCGCGGCTCTTAACCACTACACCAAGCCCCTAATTTCAAGAAGGGAGTCTGAAGAACCGTGCCATACTGAGGTGACATAGATTAAATTTTAGACCTACTGGGAAAACTAAATCAAACCCAACAGGTTAGAGGCCGCCGTTCTCAACCACAACACCAAGCTGGCTCTATAGGGGGCATAGTAACGAAGATTTTCAACATGGCTCAGTGGTAGAACATCTGCTTGGCATGCAGAAGGAGGAGCATGGAAATTCCTGGAGGTTTCAGTGGTGGATGCTTTTGGATATTGTTGCTCTGCATGCAAGAGGATCTGGGAGGGAAAGGGCTACAGGGAATTCTTTCATTGGGGGCATCTGGCAGGGCCCCACCCTCTCATAGATATGTTGGGCCTCTTTGGCCCTTGTTTGCCTTCTGTGTTTCACCTTACAGGGGACCCCTCTTCTTCTCTCTCTTACCTGGGCTTGGAGCCATAGCGAGTTAACCTTCTTTGAAGTTAATCTGTTCACAATACGTTAAAAGTCCCCTGCATGAATAGATCATATAAAATGTGCTCCTATTATTATGTTAAATAATTTTCTTCTCTCGTTACTGTTGGAGTCAGATCACCTTTCTAATTTGCTTAAACAGCATTTTCCCCTTCACAGGGAAACATGGAAGATCAGGGATATTGTGATCGTTTCTGTGCTTCCCAAACAAATGATAATGTTAACATTTAACCCCATAGATGAGCCTCTTGTGGCGCAGGGTGGTAAGGCAGCCGACATGCTGCCTGAAGCTCTGACCATGAGGCTGGGGGTTCGATCCCAGCAGCCGGCTCAAGCTTGACTCAGCATTCCATCCTTCTGAGGTCAGTAAAATGAGTACCCAGCTTGCTGGGGGGTAAATGGTAATGACTGGGGAAGGCACTGGCAAACCATCCCGTATTGAGTCTGCCATGAAAACGCTAGAGGGCGTCACCCCAAGGGTCAGACATGACTTGGTGCTTGCACAGGGGATACTTTTACCTTTAACCCCATAGATGCTGGAAAGGCAGTGTGTGGAAAGAGGAAGGAACTTAACATGGTACAATGCCAAGGAGTCATAGAATCATGGAAGGGCTATAAGGCTATCTAGACTAATGCCCTGCATAATGCAGGATCAGCCTCAAGCATCCAGGATAAGGATCTGTCCAGCTGCTGCTTGAAGATGGCCAGTGAGGGGGAGCTCCCCACCTCCAGAGGCAGCCCATTCCACTGCTGAATGACTCTGAAATCCCCCCCCCCAATATCTAGTTGATACCATTCTACACCCAGTGTAAACCCATTACTCTGGGTCCTCTTGTCTGCTGCCAACAGGTAAAAGGTAAAGGTAAAGGTATCCCCTGTGCAAGCACTGGGTCATGTCTGACCCTTGGGGTGACGCCCTCCAGCGTTTTCATGGCAGAATCAATACGGGGTGGTTTGCCAGTGCCTTCCCCAGTCATTACCGTTTACCCCCCCCAGCAGCAATCTGGGTACTCATTTTACCGACCTCGGAAGGATGGAAGGCTGAGTCAACCTTGAACCGGCTGCTGGGATTGAACTTCCAGCCTCATGTTCAGAGCTTTCAGACTGCATGTCTGCTGCCTTGCCACTCTGCGCCACAAAAGGCTGCCAACAGGACAACCTTTCAAATTCTTAAAGACAGCAATCATGTCCCCTCTCAACCTCCCCTTCTCCAGCTGAACATTCCCAAGTCCTTCAGCCTTCCCTCTGAGGGCTCAGTCCCCAGGCTCTGGATCATCCTTGTTGCTCTCCTCTGCCCCCTCTCAATTTTGTCCACCTCCTTTTTGAGGAGGTGAGGCCTCCAGAACGGCACACAGGACTCCGGGTGGGGTCTGACCAATACAATACAGCAGGACCAGGGGAACTGATCTTTGCCATCTGGAGCTCAGTTGGCATTCCAGAAGATTTCCAGGCCCTGCCTGCTGGCTGGCAACCCAACTGAGGAGGGGAGGTTGCTGGACTTGTTGTAGGACCAGTCATTGGCCAGAAAACAAGACCATAAAACAAGTGGGGCTGGAGCTGGCACGGTCAGCCCTTGCCGGAGTCCAAGAGCCATCAACTTGACAGGGATTGGCAAAGGAAAATGTCCTCCAATTCCCATTTGCACCTCCTAACAAGCATTCCCAGTGCATTAAAAGCCGCCGGCAGGCTGGGCGAGGGCTACGGCTGTCCCTGGGTGCCTGGCACAAAACCCCACGCAGTAGATTGATGGGGGAACATTTGCTCTTGGCGGGAGGGAGAGCGCGGGGGACCCAGACGTGGGGCTTCCCAATAAATCTGCGTGTGATGGCGCGGCCCTCCAACAAGAAATACCCCAAGCCAAAGCGATTCATTAGCGAGGGCCGATCGATGTGGGGTTTCTTTTCTTTTTTTATGATTATGCATGCAGCGAGTGCCTCCCAAGGCCAAGAACGGCAAATATGTCAACGTAATTAGAGGCTGGGAGAAGCACTTTACAGGCCTCGGCTGGACTATTTTTGATCAGGTGTATGAATACCCATACAGAATGATCGGTATTTAACTGATCATTAAGAAACATTAAATGATTCTTTTTAAGCCTGTTTTTTCCCCCTGGAAGAGGCCTGCCCTTGAGCTAAGAGCTACTCTCAGACGAGGAGCCATCTCTCTCTCTCTCTGGCAGGCTGCCAACGACCTTTGACTTCTGCTTCCTGAAAGATGGTCTAGGGTTGCCAGCCTCCAGGTGGCAGCTGGAGATATCCTGGGCTCATTCTGCACTTACTTTCTTTTTTCCATTGTGGATCCTACGGAATTCAGATCAATTTGAACTCGGGTCTTCTTCTACTCCCCCCCCCCCCGAATTGAAACAGAAAGTGGTCTGCACTTGATTGGGGAAGCTCAGAGCGGGGGGGGGGGAGCCAAGCACAGCAGGAGTCTCTTTCTTTCTTTTCTTGAATGAGCAAGATGCGGGGGCGGGGGAGAGGAATGGAGGCAGCAGAGGAAGGGGGGAATGAATCCAAGAGGCAAATGTCTGCTGAGAGAAGTTAAGGCTTCTGGAGCACAGTCACTTTAAGACTAGCCTTGCAACCAGGAAGTCTTTGAACTGGCACCATGGCCAATCAGGGAAGACTGCTTTGCTGCAAGACATGGAGAAGGAAGTTAATTCGCAAAAAGCAGAAATCTGCACACTTACTGATGGCAGTTTAACAAATATCAACGGTTGTATCCAATTCTGGATATCACGGGGGAAAGGTAGGCTCACTCCAGATCAATCATGCATGTTGCAGAGGGAAAATATAAAACACCCAAAATCAAAATGGAAATCGAATTTGGTGTAGACAGCAGGGATTTATTTGAACTGGGAGTGGGTAAAAATCCCCATGCAGACTATGCCCTGGAATCATGACAGAAATCAGCTCACCTGACAAAAATATTTGCTTTGGAGGGTAGACTCAGTGGCAGGGGTGGCCAAACGGTGGCTCTCCAGATGCCCATGGGTTACAGTTCCCAGAGCCAGCAACCCTAGTTCCTTTATTTGGTTCACTTTTACTTCTCACCTTTGGGTCACATATTAAGAAGAAGAAGAAGAAGAAGAAGAAGAAGAAGAAGAAGAAGAAGAGTTGGTTCTTATATGCTGCTTTTCCCTACTCGAAGGAGGCTCAAAGCGGCTTACAGTCGCCTTCCCTTTCCTCTCCCCACAACAGACGCCCTGTGAGGTGGGTGAGGTTGACAGAGCCCTGATATCACTGCTCAGTCAGAACAGCTTTATCAATGCTGTGGCGAGCCCAAGGTCACCCAGCTGGTTGCATGTGGGGGAGCGCAGAATCGAATCCGGCATGCCAGATTAGAAGTCTGCACTGCTAACCACTACACCAAACTGGCTCTTCAAAATATTCTGTGGACACCTTCAAGCGTTCAGTGTGATACCAGCAAAACACACACACACATGAAAACATGTGGAACTAGCTCTGCTGTTACATAGAATCATAGAATCATAGAGTTGGAAGGGGCCACACAGGCCATCTAGTCCAACCCCCTGCTCAACGCAGGATCAGCCCTAAACATCCTAAAGCATCCAAGAAAAGTGTGCATCCAACCTTTGCTTGAAGACTGCCAGTGAGGGGGAGCTCACCACCCCCTTAAGCAGCCTATTCCACGGCTGAACTACTCTGAGAAAAAATTTCCTTCTTGAAGAGTAGGGAGTAACCTGCCATGGGAAATTCACCAAAAATTAGGCCCTCACGTCTGGCTATCCAGGTCAGCCCCTGCCCCCAAAACAGTAGATCACAAAAACTATGTTGGAAACCTATCTTTGAGCAACAGACCTTTGTAGTCAAAAGGAGCTGTTCATAAGATAGGATTGCCAACCTCCAGGTGGGGCCTGGAGATCACTTGGAATTCCAACCAGGTCCTCCTTGACCACTGACAAGGGATGGAGGGGTAGGGTGGCCAGATCCATGTTGGAAAACCCCTGGAGATTTGGGGCTGGAGTCAGGGGAGGAAAGGGACCTCAGTGGGGCACAGTGCCCTAGAGTCCCCCCTCCAAAGCATCCATATTCTCCAGCGGAACTGAGCTCTGAAGTCTGGAGATGAGCTGTAATTCTGGGGGAGGCCTAAGGCCCACCTGGAGGTTGGCATCCCTAATTCCAACACCTCCAGATGACAGAGATCGGTTCTTCTGGAGAAAATGGCTACTTTGCAGGTTGGATTCCAGAGCATTATATGAGATCCCTCCTCTCTCCAAACCCCAAACTCAAGCTCCACCCCTTAAATCTCCAGGAATTTCTCAGCCTAGAGCTGGCAACCCTAGCAAAGTTACCCCCTTCTATGCCCATTGATCTCCATGGACTTGGAAAGGCCTCACTCTGTTCAGGATTCCTCCCAGAGGACCCAAGAGGTCTCTCCTCAGGCCACGATCTACCCTCACAGGCATTGCCAGCACTTTGCTTTGTTGGAAGTTCTAGGAAGAAGACAAGAGTGTAAGAGTTCTCTCTGCCAACCTTCCCTTCCGCTTCCCATACTGCAGATGGCCCCACCAGTCAGAATCGGAATCACACAGAGCTGGAAGAGACCATCAAAGGCCATCCAGTCCAGCCCCCCACCTTCTCAGGGGCTTAAAAATCACACCCTCCTGACTGGTGCCCATCCAGAAGCTTCCAACGAAGGAGACTCCCCCACCCTCCAGCTATGAACAGCTTTCGCTATCAGAAAATGCTTCCTAATATTGAAGGGAAACCTCCTTCTTCATCATTTGAACCCTTTGCTCCTGGTCCTTGTCTCTAAAGCTGCAGCAAACATGTTGGCCCCCTCTTTGACAGGTCTCCGTTTTCTGTAGTTCAACACCCCCCAGCCCTCCTCTCCTCCAAGCAACACACACCCAAGCTCTCAACCTCTCCCCGTAAGGCATGGATTCCAACCTCTCCGCCCTCCTAGCTGCCCTTCTTTATTACAGCCGTTACAGAAGCAGAAAAACACAACCAGAATATTAATAGCACGTGTAAAATCTAGACATACATCCTTCATCCTAATATATAGAACAGTCTATGGGTTACAATCCAAAGTAATTAGACACAGAATGGAACCTGGGCCTGTATTTTCACAGCAGGGAACACAAATTTAAGTCACGCACACGGTGATTCTTCGGTCAACCCCTGCCACTAAGATTTGGAGTCTTCGACAACTGTCCAATCAAATCCGATGGGAGTCAGACCCCCCTCCTTTGATAATAGCCATCCGCCCAGCCCCACCCGGCCTTGTCAAAAGGAAGTCACTGGAAACGGGTTGTTCCCCGGGGAACGGACGGTTCAGGGGTTCACAGCACCAGCAATGCATAGAATGGCAGGCGATTCAGTCTAGCTTGAAATTAGTGTATTTTAATACACTGTTGGAAGCCACCAGGGTTTCCCCTCTGTGGCCTTTTAGAGAGTGATTGCAGAGAACCGGGAGGGATTCCTTCCCCTGCTCCCCACCCCCCACCATGTAACATGGTGAGTTATAATGGATAATGTTTTGATTTGTTCCAAAGACATTAAAGAGGCAGAGGAAAGGTGGAAGTTGGCAAGAAAGACGGATGCTTGTCGGAAAGCGTCGGATTTACAGCACAGAGGAGAGCGGCCTGAAACGAAGGGATTCTAGAGCCTCTTTAGTAGGAACCGTTCGTTGTGGTTTGAGGCTCTGGTTTGCATGCAGAATGTTAGAGGTGTGGCCCAAGGATCTCAGGGAAAGGCCGTTCTCTGGCTGACAGCCAATGAGGAGTTTGCACTCTCTGGAAGGCGGGCAGCTATAGATGAGCTGGTGGGGTGACTTAGAGGCAGAGTTTATCCATAGAATCATAGAATCATAGAATCATAGAGTTGGAAGGGACCTCCTGGGTCATCTAGTCCAACCCCATGCACTATGCAGGACACTCACAATCCTATCCCTCTTCCACTGACACCTGCCACCCCCTTGAGCCTTCACAGAATCAGCCTCTCCATCAGATGGCTACCCAGCCTCTGTTTAAAAATCTCCAAAGTTGGAGAACCCACCACCTCCCGAGGAAGCCTGTTCCACTGAGAAACTGCTCTAACGGTCAGGAACTTCTTCCAGATGTTTAGACGGAATTTCTTTTGAGTTCATTTCATCCCATTGGTTCTGGTCCGTCCCTCCGGGGCCATGGTAGATCTCCTTCCCTGGCCAAATGATAAGCAGTGTGCCAGGAGAGCAGAGACGCAAATATGGTGCTTGTATTGTCTGGCAAGCAGGTGGGTAGGTAGGGAGGGTGGTGGCACCAGGGGTAGAGCAGGATGGTTCCTCCCAATGAAATGCAGAGCCAAACCGACTGGGAGCTGGAAGACTGTCAACAGAAGGATCACATCAAAATCACAAGATGTCCTATTCCTGCTGTATACAGCATTGGTTGGGCCACACCTGGAGTCCTGTGTGCAGTTCTGGAGGCCTCACTTCAAAAGGACGTGGACAGAATTGAGAGGGCCTGGGGACCAAGCCCTATGAGAAAAGGATGAGGGACTTGGGGAAGAGGAGGTTGAGAGGGGACATGATGGTTCTCGAAGTATTTGAAAAGTTGTCACTTGGAGGATGACAGGGAGAGGAGGTTCCTGTTTGCAGAAGAGGATAGGACCCACAGCAATGAGTTTAAACTACATGTTGAACAGTACTGGCTAGATATCAGGGGAAAGAAATTAACAGTCAAGAGTAGTTCAGCAGTGGAATGGGCTGCCTCAGAAGGTGGAGAGCTCCCCCTCCCTGGTGGTCTTCAAGCAGCAGCTGGACAGATCCTTCTCCTGGATGCTTGAGGCTGATCCTGCCTTGAGCAGGGGGTTGGACTCAATGACCTGGATAGCCCTTTCCAGCTCTAGGATTCTATGATTCTAAACCCCCACAGGAAAAAAATCATTTTTTCACTGCATATTATCAAGGATATGGTTTATTGTTGAAATGTGAATAACTTTGACAACAGGTCTTATGCTGTAATGCATAATGTTGGGAATACACTATTGAAATATTCCATGTTTTTCTGTGTCAGACTTTTAATCCAGTACCTAAATATGATGGCAGTCCTATTGTGGTGGTGTAAACACTGCTTTTGTCCATTTTTTTTCTGATTTCCACTTCTATTTTTTTTTCTCCCTGTTCAATAGCAAAAATTAAGATTTATCTGCCAAAATAAATTTAGAATGCAGCAGTTTCTCCCTCTCTTTCATGTACTGGATATATTTGCATTTATGTTTGCAGAAAACTACAGTGCAATCCTAAACAGCATTACACTCTCCTAAATCCATCGAAGTCAGTGATATTAGATGGCTGTAACTCTGTTTAAGATTGCGCAGAAGGACATTTAATGCACACTATTAAATTCTATAAATAGGCCCCATAAATTGTACAATGTTATATGTGACGATGCTTTTTATGTTGTTATTAAAGCAGTGAAATGTGTTTAGGTTTGAAAAGAAACTGAGCCTGCAGCCAACTATCTTTGGCTTACTCCGCTGGAAGCCTTGGGTTCGATTTCCCCTGTCTCTGTGCTGAGGCCAGCAAATACCAGGAGTTTTAATACATTTTTTAAAAGTCAAGTAGCAAACGCAGAGGGTTTTTTAAAAAAAAAAATCTGGTTTGTTTCATTCTTAATGGGCAACCTCAGGTCAATCATTGTCTCTCGGCTTAGCCTACCTTTCAGGGTTGTTGTGAGAATATCACAGAGCAGGGGAGAACCCTACATCTCCCGGGATGGGAAGGATAAAATCCTCGCAATGTAAGTGCCTTTCCTTGCCGATCTTGTCTTTCAGATGTGTCAGCAACAGGCTGCCTTTGTCTCCCATCTCCTCGGCCCCGTCAAAGCCCTCTTCTGGCGTCAAGAGCCATGAATCAATTTCCTTGTTAAGCTGTCGAGCTGTTTAACAGATATTACAGCGAGGGAAAACCTCGACCCGCCAGCCAGAAAGAAAAATGACACCGCTGGCAATGCAAATGAGGAGTGGCTGGTGGCTGCGGGCAGCCAACATCTCAGCAACAGGAGGCGGGGAGACGATAAGGAAGGGGGCGGGGTAGGGATGCCAAACTCCTAGGGGGTTGGGGTGGAGCCTGGAGAGAACACAGGCAATAATGGGGCACAATGCCACAAAGTCCATCCATCTATTTTCTCCAGGGGAATTCATCAGTGAAGTCTAGAGGTAAGCTGAAACTCCTGGGTCACACCTGGAGTCTGGCATCCGGAAGGGGGAGCGGGAGGGGGAGGGGAGATGGCTTCTGAATGATGTGCAGCATAAAAGTGGGAGTGGGGTGGGGGGAACCATCTGGCTCAATAAATCATATCGTTAACAGACTAATTCCTAAGCACCTACTAGAGGTTAACATTAAACACGAAGAGAAGTTCTTGTCTTCAAGCCTTTAATGTCATCGAAACAAGACTAGGCTCGCAGGTCGCGTCTAGTTTCGTGACGAGACTTCTTCAGCTTTGTAATAATGATTGCACGCAACCAAAAACATCAAACAGAGCACAAGGTCTCCCGGGAACAGAACAGAGGTCACGGATTATGTGCAGCAACAGCCTGGCATTCCCAGCCTAGCACTGGGAGTGAAGAGAAAGAGCAGGCCATGGGCGTTCACGTGGAAGGAAGTGAGAGGTGTGTTAAGACCCTGTTCACATGTTCCCTGTTTACCTGTTCCAAAGGTCCTTTCCCTACCTTGACATGTTAATATGCTTTCATTGCCCAGTATTTCTCCACACAGAGACCTAAAGGGGGAGGCAGGCTTCTTCTTCTCAGAGCATTGTTTATGTCTCTGACCTTGTTAGAAATGCTTTGTAGTGCCTAGGTTTCAGTGCATGCTTTGCATGGAAAACTTGGCATGAGAAACTTTTATGCCTGGTATTTTCAAATTGGGGAGAGGGGACTCAGGGAAAACATAAATGTTATTCAATGGGATGAAATTAATGCAAAACAAATTCCGTCTCAACATCCGGAAGAAGTTCCTGACGGTTAGAGCAGTTTCTCAGTGGAACAGGCTTCCTCGGGAGGTGTTGGGTTCTCCATCTTTGGACATTTTTAAGCAGAGGCTGGAGAGCCATCTGACGGAGAGGCTGATTCAGGTGACAGTGGATGAGCGAAAGGGATGTGAGTGTCCTGCATAGTGCAGGGGGTTGGACTAGATGACCCAGGAGGTCCCTTCCAACTCTATTATTCTATGATTCTATGAATCTTGTAAGCTTGCCCTTTTGTTCTAGCAAGGAAGCACCTTGCTTTCTGTTTGCCACTTTGTTCAATAAAGAGGCAGGCTTCAGCAGCTCATTGACAGTTTGACAGAGTCTAGATGCGGTGATTGATTTCTCTGGATCAGCTGACTCCCGGGTAAGGTTACCAGCATACCACCACTGGTGGGAGATTTGAAGGGTGGTATTAGGAGAGAATGGAGGATGGGACTCATTTCCCGGTGATGCTCCAGGAATCCCCAATCACTATGTTAAAGATTACAGAGGCATGGGGGCAAATTCCTAGAGAGACACTATGGATGCCATTTTCTGGCCATTCCCCTCCTCCCTCCCCACTTATGTTTCTTGAGGGCAGAATTTTGAGCTGAGGGAGGCAATTTACCTGGTGCTCGCAGGCAAATGGCGAGCGCCAACCCTACCCCTTCATGAGACCTGGAGGTCTAGGCCTGCTTTATTGACAGGCCTGTGATGCCCTTTCTTCTTGGGTTGCCAACTCCAAGATATTTTGGAGGTAGAGCTTGAAGGGGGGGGGATGAGGTTGGGGAGGTTTGGGGAGGGCAGGGTGTATATAGAATCCACCTTCCAAAGTGGCAATTTCCCCCCCCCAAGGGAACTGGAGGTTGGCATTTCCTTTCCTAATTGCCCAAGGGAAGCAGTAGGTATGTCATGGGTACCACATTCCGGGCATTCCAGGCATGGCCGGCTTAGTATCTACAGATCCGTCCTTTGTGGCTTTGTGTCATTTCTGTATGTCACCCTCCTAGTGAGACTCCACTTCTTTCCCTCCCAATTAATTTGTTTCTTTCCCAGCGATTTCCTGCCAGTTTAACGCCGTTCTAATGCAATTTTCATGCTGTTCATATCTCGTTTTATGCCACTGGTACCTAACTGATGCATCCATTTATTTCTCTTGGATATTGCGAGGGGTGAAAGAGGCAGCACGCAGGTCCTGGATGCGGGGCATGCTCCCCCATCAGAAACAGGGACTTTTTGAGCTGAAAAGGCTCACCCACGGACATCAACACCAACATGGTCCCGAGTTCAAATTCTGTGGTATCCTGCACTTCACCTTGACAGTTAAGAAGCCACAGACTGAAACTACCGGGTTAGAGGATGCCTGGAGAGTTGAGGATGAAGCCTGGGGAGGGTGGGTTTTGGAGAGGAGAGGGACCTCAGAAAGGTATAATGTTATAGAACGCACCTTCCAAAGAAGGGGGTGGGGAGGGGAGGGGCCCTGGGTGGGCATGTCCACAGCTAGGCTTCCCAGCCGTATTCTGCACCATCACACCTCTTCTGGGGTTTCCTGAAGCCTGAAGATTGTTTCCAGGGGTTTCTCAATATGAAAAAAGTTTCGAAAGGCTGGTTTAGAGTATCTGTTGCTGTTTCACAGCCTAGTCTGTCCCGGACTCCCCTCCTGGATTCATCCCTGTGACATGAGACGGTCCCTTTGCCAGCTCATATCGGTAAATCTAATGGCTGTGATCTTCATTGGTGCACACAGAAGAAGAAAAGTTGGGTTTTTATGACTAGCTTTTTACTACTGAAGAAGTCTCAAAGTGGCTTAAAACTGCCTGCTCTTTTTCCTGCCAGCAAGTTGAAGCCAACTTATTCATTCATTCATTCATTCATTCATTCATTCATTCATTCATTCATTCATTCATTCATTCATTCATTCATTCATTCATACCACCTTGCCCGGAGGTTCAGGGCAGTTTACATAAAATTTATAAACAACACAAGAAACAATACAAGAAACAATCCGTAACATATAAATAACCATAACATTGATACTACAGTGGGCTAAACTGAATAAAATGAAGTTCAATAGGGACAAATGTAAAGTTCTGCATTTAGGTAGGAAAAACCAAATACACCAAGATAGGATGGGGGAGACTTGTCTTGGCAGTAGCATGTGCGAAAAGGATCTAGGAGTCTTAGAAGACCATACATTGAACATGAGTCAGCAGTGTGACTTGGTGGCTAAAAAGGCAAATGGGATTTGGGGCTGTATCAAACGGGCTGTGTCGAGCCCCCTTCCCCAGTTGCTCTGTGGTCTAGTCTCTTTCTGCACAATGTAAATGTTAAATGATCGATCGATCCGTTTGCTGGCTCCCGCATCTTACTTCCGCACCCCCTTCTTTGCAGAGGCATGTCACCACTTCTGGATCTCCCTGAAGCCTGAAAAATATTTCAGGGGTTCCTCCCTGTCAGAAGGTTGAAAGAAGGTTTTGCCTATATTATGGCAAAAGACCCTTTCACCATACAGGAAACGATTGTAGATAAACAGCTATCAGAAGGATAAGATAGGCCACTTTAATGGGTGGTTCTTTTTTTTTTTCAGGATCTGACAAGGATCATCAACACGTTTGTCCACAGCAGTCAATGTCCGAGAGATCGGATCAGGGCATGAAGGCTGAAAATGTCAATCAGGTTACGATCAGATGCTGGGATCCCTGACGCTCCCCTGTGCGGCTGACATCCAAATCTCACAAGATTTTCTCCCTCTCTCAAAACTCTAGAACTCGAGAGCATCCTAGGAAGCTGACGGGCAGTAGGTTCAGGAGGGACAAAAGGAAAAACCACTTTACACAGAGAGTGAATAAAATGTGAAATTCGCTGCCAGAGGATGTCATGATGGCCCCAGGTGCAGCCAGATTTAAAAGCGGATTGGACAGATTAATGGAGGATACGTCCATCAGTAGCTACCAGCCATGGGGACTAGGAATGTGCAAAATACATTCAGACTGTTTCAAATTGATTCAAGCCAAATCCGAAGCACTCAAAGCACCCTTCCCTGTATGTTCAGGACCATTGAAGTCATACCGAATCACAAATGCCCATCAGTGACTAAAGGGCACCTCCATGTTCAGACACAGGTAACCTGTGCATCTTACTGGCAGGAGGTAAGACTTGGGGGAGGCTTCAACCTCTATGCCCTGTTGTGGAGAAGCCAGAGGAACTGATTGGCCACTGTGGTGGGAGGCAGGATGTCGGACTGGATGGACCGTTGTCCCTATCCTGCAGGGCAGTGAAACCAGTGGCCGGGACAACAACTAAAATCCAGAACAAATGAAAAAGAACAGGTTGCGTAAGGAAAACATGCTCTGTCAACCTCATCCCCCATATTCTCCAGTATGGAAATAATCATGCTGGCCTACATTACAGGGGTGCTCTTAGCCTCGCATCCTTAATATGTATGTAGTGCTTTGATCACTGGAAAAAAAACAACAACATTAAATCTTATGATAGTCAATTAAGGTCACTGCTTTTTATCTTTTCTATATTTAGTTTATTTAAGAGCCTCTTGTGGCGCAGAGTGGTAAGGCAGCCGTCTGAAAGCTTTGCCCATAAGGCTGGGAGTTCAATCCCAGCAGCCAGCTCAAGGTTGACTCAGCCTTCCATCCTTCCGAGGTTGGTAAAATGAGTACCCAGCTTGCTGGGGGGTGAACGGTAATGACTGGGGAAGGCACTGGCAAACCACCCCGTATTGAGTCTGCCATGAAAACGCTAGAGGGCGTCACCCCAAGGGTCAGACATGACTCGGTGCTTGCACAGGGGATACCTTTACCTTTACCTTTACCTATATTTAGTTATTTTTGCAGCCCTACCCATCGCCCCTCTGACCAGCACTATTCCACGCAAATTGGATGAGTTGAGAAAGGAGTAAACAGGATAAAAGGAAAGAAAGCTGCAGGGAGACATGTTACTAGTTAGTTGGAAGTGGCAGAGCGCAGAGCTCTTTGAGGGGGTTGGCAGAGAGGTGGTCCTTCAGGTACACTGGGCCCAAACCACGTATGGCTTTCAAGGTAATTACCAAAACATTAAGCCTGATCCAGAATTCGACTGGTAGCCAGCGCAGTTGTTGGAGAACGGGCTGGATGTGGAACCTCCAAGGTGTTGCTGTGAGGACCCTGGCCGCTGCATTCTGGACCAGGGGCAGTTTTTGGATCAAAGTTGAGGATATGCCTGTGTAGAGTGAGTTGCAGGAGTCTAGCCTAGAGGTGACCGTTGCGTGGATCACTGTGGCTAGGTGTTCCTGTGCCAAGTAGGGCGCTAGTAGTTTGGCTTGGCGAAGGTGGTAGAAGGCCAGCTACACTACTCTTGTGTCCTGGGACTCCATTGAGAGAGAAACATTCAGAATCACACCCAGGTTTCTGGTGGAGTGGGCCACTGGTAGCTGCACATCATCCAGGGTGGGTAGACCCGCTTCCCAACTTGGACACTTCCTGCCCAGCCACAAGACCTCCGGCTTTGAAGGGCTGAGCCTCAGATGACTCTGCTTGAGCCACCTCGTCACTGCTTCCAGGCAGATGGCTAAAGCTTTTGGGGGAGAATCAGGGCAGCCATCCATCAGCAGGAAGAGCTGGGTGTCATCCACATATTGGTGACAACCCAGCCCGAAATCCATAGCAGTTGGGCAAGAGGGCACATGAAGATATTAAATAGGATTCTGTTCCCTCTTCAGACAGAGAAGGGCACAGCAGTATGCCACACTGTCTCCTGTGATGGGCAGGCAATGTGCTTCTGGATTGGCTGGGCCAGGTATGCATCCAAGTTTCTTGGCCTTCTGGGGCATTTCTGCATTCTCATTTTCCTCCTTTTCTTTTGGAAGGGGTGCAAATTTCTGTTCTGCATGTTGCCCTCTTGTGGCCAATCCAATATTACACACGTTTGTGTCCTGCATAAAGCCTGTGGTTTAAATCCACAGGGAGAAAATGCCAGGCATAAAGCAATGTGATCTCAAATCAACCATTAGGGGGAGCAAAACATGTGTGGGACATGAAACCCCCTCTCCCAAAAAATCCAGAATTTACAAGCGAGAGGAATGAGATAGTGGGAAAGCCCTGCCTCATCTTCCTGACAATAGCCACAGTTCTGTAAATTCCATGTCTATTTTCTTAAAGTTCTGAACAAGGCCACCATTTCCACCCAGAAATCCCCCCCCCCCGTGGAAAAATTCAAATTACACACCTCCTTCACCTGCATCACTGATCTTCTCCCACACATCTGAGTAGGGGTCCTGTGCCTCTCCCAGAGGATCCATAGGGCAGAGCAAAATGCAGCCCTCCCCGTTTGTGGACATAATCAGAGAACAAGGAAGGGAGGGAGGAAGGGAAGGTAAATTAAAGAGAAAGAGGTAAATTAAAAGAAAGGAAGGAAGGAAGGAAGGAAGGAAGGAAGGAAGGAAGGAAGGAAGGAAGGAAGGAAGGAAGAAAGAAAGAAAGAAAGAAAGAAAGAAAGAAAGAAAGAAAGAAAGAAGAGGAGGAGGAGGGAGGGAGGGAGGGAGGGAGGGAGGGAGGGAGAGAGAGAGAGAGAGAGAGAGAGAGAGAGAGAAAGAAAGAAAGAAAGAAAGAAAGAAAGAAAGAAAGAAAGAAAGGAGGGAGGGAGGGAGGGAGGGAGGGAGGGAAGGGAGGGAGGAAGGGAGGAAGAAAGAAAGAAAGAAAGAAAGAAAGAAAGAAAGAAAGAAAGAAAGAAAGAAAGAAAGAAAGAAAGAAGGGAGGGAGGGAGGGAGGGAGGGAGAGAGAGAGAGAGAGAGAGAGAGAGAGAGAGAGAGAGAGAGAGAGAGAAAGAAAGAAAGAAAGAAAGAAAGAAAGAAAGAAAGAAAGAAAGAAAGAAAGAAAGAAAGAAAGAAAGAAAGAAAGAAAGAAAGAAAATAAGTCAGTGGGGGATGGAGGTCTGTGAATGGACAACCTCTCCAGAGACAGACATCCACTCCCTGGGCAAAAATAACTTCTTTGGAGAGGGGTCCGTGCCCCATCGTACCCTGTTGGTCCCTCTCCTCCAAAACTGGCTTCCCCAGGCTTCCTCCCTAGGAATTCCTCTCCCTGGAGTTAAGCATCCTCATCAGGTCATACTGGGGTTGCCAGTTCCCAGCTGGGAAATTCCTGGGGACTTGGAGGGCAGAGTTTCGGGAGACGGCGGACTCCGACGCCGCGGAATCCGTCCTTCAAAGCAGCCATTTTCTCCAGGGGAACGGCTCCCTGCTCTCTGGGGAACAGCTGTATTTCCGGGAGATCTCCAGGCCACACTGGGAGGTTGGCACCCCTTGACCAGGCCACCCCCAGCCCCGTAGGCTGAAAGGGGCCTCACCCCAGAGTCCCCACCCCCCTTCGTTACACCCCCCACACCACCCCCACTAGGTTTGCATGCGACTGGAGGGGTCCTGCCACAAGATCCTTCCCCGCCCCCCCCCTTCCCGACTCCAAGCTTCTCTCTGGATTTCGATAACATTGACAGGTTCAGGGATCAATGGTCTGTCCTGAGTTTCCTCTCCGCCCACCAGGGCCCACAGAAGCTAGGGGGAGGAGTGGGGAGAGGGAGGACAAGTCCTACAGATGGAGTGGAGGGTGGGGGGGTGTGGAGGTTGTGGGCAGAGAAGTTTGACTGGAAATCTATCACCTCCGTCCCATGATTTATAGCTCCCTCGCCAGAAGAGGCCAGCTCCGTATGGGGTTCATTTTTAAAGACAATATCTGTCAGGGAGTTTCTGGCTCCAGATGCCATCCTTGGCAATGCCTGTTGGGGGGGGGGGCTCTTTTTTTGCCCTCCCAAACAGACCAAAGGACTGACTCTTAAGGGAAAGAAGGACAACCTGTGACAAAGGAATTCGAGGAAGGAGACTTAATTTGACCCAAAAGATTTTTAAAAGGAGGGAGAGGGCCCACTGTGGACTGAAGTCTCAGAACTGGGACTTTTCCCGCTCTTAAAAGATCTCCCCCAGGGCTTCTGTTTTTATTTATTCTAGTATCTATTATCAGTTTGGTGTCGTGGTTAGGAGCGCTGGACTTCTAATCTGGCATGCCGGGTTCGAGTCTGCGCTCCCCCACATGCAGCCAGCTGGGTGACCTTGGGCTCGCCACGGCTCTGATAAAACTGTTCTGACCAAGCAGTGATATCAGGGCTCTCTCAGCCTCACCCACCCCACAGGGTGTCTGTTGTGGGGAGAGGAAAGGGAAGGTGACTGTAAGCCGCTTTGAGCCTCCTTCGGGTAGAGAAAAGCGGCATATAAGAACCAACTCTTCTTCTTCTTCCGTAATATCAGGGCTCTCTCAGCCTCAACTCCCTCCTTCAACCTCAAGGCCCAGACTCCTACTGTGAAAGCCAGCTAGGTGTCATGGTTAAGAGTGGCTGTTTCTAATCTGAAGAACTGGGTTTGATTCCCTCCTCCACATGCAGCCGGCTGGGTGACCTTGGGCCAGTCACAGTTCTCCAAGAGCTCTCTCAGCCTCACCTACCACACAGTGTAGATGCTGTAGGGAGAGGAAGGAAAAGGCCCTTGTGCTTTGGAACTCCTTTCGATAGTGAAAAGTGGAAGTATTTTAAAAATAAGCTTTTCTTTTTTCTTCTCTTCCCTGTCCAGAAGGTTTTTTGATGACCAATGGACACATCTAGTCTCCCAGCCACAAAACGTCACCCCTGAATTGACGTAGCTTGTAAAGTAGATACAGGCCACTGCCAGCAATGAGCTGGTATGGTTGTACATTCTTCTGTTTTAATCTCACAGCAGTCCTGCAAGGTAGGCTAGCTGACAGCTCAAGAGAATTTCAGGGCAAAGGTAGGAATTGGGGGGCTCCCCAGTCTTTGTCTAACAACAGCAGCACCCTTGTTCCAGAGGGAGGAAGAAGAAGAAGAGTTGGTACTTATATGCCACTTTTCTCTACCTGAAGGAGTCTCAAAGCAGCTTACATTCACCTTCCCTTTCCTCTCCCCACAACAGACACCCTGTGGGGTAGGTGAGGCTGAGAGAGCCCTGATATTACTGAAGAAGAAGAAGAGTTGGTTCTTATATGCCACTTTTCTCTACCTGAAGGAGTCTCAAAGCGGCTTACAGTCGCCTTCCCTTTCCTCTCCCCACAACAGACACCCTGTGGGGTGGGTGAGGCTGAGAGAGCCCTGATATCGCTGCTCGGTCAGAACAGTTTTATCAGAGCCGTGGCGAGCCCAAGGTCACCCAGCTGGCTGCATGTGGGGGAGTACAGAATCGAACCCGGCTCGCCAGATTAGAAGTCCACACTCCTCACCACTACGCCAAGCTGGACTGGTCAAAGAGTCTTCAAAAGTAGACATATAAAGGCCCTGGGAAGGATTTTTGTTTCACAACACCCTGCCAAGGGAAGTCAGTGCTGGATTACTGAGAGTGCTTGTCTAAAGCTACCCTGGGAATTCTATGGTTCCTAACTCACCAGAGAAGAACTCCAGACCAGCAGGTTCCCTGGCCTTTCCATCAGACCTTGAGTGGAGGAAACTAGCTGGCAAATCTTCCCCCATCCCAGATAAGGCACTATCATCATCAGCAGCCAATTCCAACCCAGCAGTGGGTGCTCTTTTAAAACTTGGTGGCAACTGCGAATGTCTGTAAGACCAGGCTCAGAGATCCACACCCATGCCAGGGCTTTGAACCTCAGAGGGCCTGCTGCCACTCACGCCCGACCCAGGCCTATAGGCCAATAGATTCACCAAGGCTTGCTACATCATAGTATCATAGAGGTGGAGGGGTTTCCAGGGTCATCTAGTCCAACCCACTGCAGAATGCCGGGATTTCACAAATACCTGTCCACCCACACTGACCCCAATTCCATGCCCAGATGATGCCCCTCCCTGCAAGTAAAACAGAATCCCTGGCCAGTCTGGCCTGGAAGAAATTTGCCTCCTGACCCCAAAGTGACAGTCGGCATTTCCCTGGGTTTGCAAGAAAGGGCCAAGAAATGACACAATCCCTTCTGCCCACCTACTCACCAGCTGTCTAAGTTCACAGAATGAGCATGACTTTTCTTACCACCTACTCCATGCAGCCGCTGTATCCCCATCTTCATCAGTGGGCAAATGCTAGATCACTACAATGACAGTGACTGAGCTTGAGCTATAGTGATATCTCAAGGAGCAAATAAAAGTGATGTATCAGCTATGTAACATAAATGCTATCTATCTGTCTGTCTGTCCGTCCATCCGTCCACCCACCCAGTCTACTAAATAAAACAAGAAAGAAAGAAAGAAAGAAAGAAAGAAAGAAAGAAAGAAAGAAAGAAAGAAAGAAAGAAAGAAAGAAAGAAAGAAAGAAAGAAAGAAAGAAAGAAAGAAAGAAAGAAAGAAAGAAAGAAAGAAAGAAAGAAAGAAACTGGATGCTAGGCTACAGCTGCTTTGGGGTTTAACCTAGCAATTTTTTGAGCATTCAAACGTCGGACCTCAACAAGGGTCAGAGCCTTCTCGGTCCTGGCCCCCACTTGGTGGAATGAGCTCCCTGAGGAGATCAGAGCCCTGCCCGAACTTCCACAGTTCTGCAGGGCCTGCAAAAGGGAGCTTCTCCATCAGGCATTCGCTTGAACGAGACCTTGGGGTACTTGTGGATTGTAAACTAAACATGAGCAGGCAGTGTGATGCAGCGGTAAAAAAGGCAAATGCCATTTTGGGCTGTATCAACAGAGGCATCACATCAAAATCACAATATGTCATAGTCCCATTGTATACGGCACTGGTCAGACCACACTTGGAGTACTGTATGCAGTTCTGGAGGCCTCACTTCAAGAAGGACGTAGATAAAATTGAAAGGGTACAGAGGAGAGTGACGAAGATGATCTGGGGCCAAGGGACCAAGCCCTATGAAGATAGGTTGAGGGACTTGGGAATGTTCAGCCTGGAGAAAAGGAGGTTGAGAGGGGACATGATAGCCCTCTAAGTATTTGAAAGGTTGTCACTTGGAGGAGGGCAGGATGCTGTTTCTGTTGGCTGCAGAGGAGAGGACACGCAGTAATGGGTTTAAACTTCAAGTACAACGATATAGGCTAGATATCAGGGAAAAATTTTTCACAGTCAGAGTAGTTCAGCAGTGGAATAGGCTGCCTAAGGAGGTGGTGAGCTCCCCCTCACTGGCAGTCTTCAAGCAAAGGTTAGATACACACTTTTCTTGGATGCTTTCGGATGCTTAGGGCTAATCCTGCGTTGAGCAGGGGGTTGGACTAGATGGCCTGTATGGCCCCTTCCAACTCTATGATTCTATGATACTATGAGGCCGACCGACTCAGAACATCTACTGGTCCCCCCCAGACACCCTCCCATGACCAAAAAATTGACCTCCCAAAGTTATTACATATTGTATTACTGATGAACTGTTTTATGGGCAGTATAGAAATCCAAATAAATAAACAAACAAACAAACAGACAGACAGACAAATAATATGCCAGAAGACTCATTCGAGTCCCTTGGACTGCAAGACGAACAAACTAGTCAGTCCTAGAGATCAGCCCCGAAGAAGGCCAGATCCTGATGATGAAGCTCAAATACTTTGGCCACCTCATGAGAAGGAAGGACTCCCCGGAGAAGAGCCTACTGCTGAGAGCGATTGAGGGCAAAAGAAGAAGGGGACGACAGAGAATGAGGTGGATGGATGGAGTCGCTGAAGCAGTAGGTACGAACGTAAATGGATTCTGGGGAATGGGGGAGGACAGAAACAGTAGAAGACAGGAAGGCCTGACCCCATCATTGTTCATGGGGTCGCGATGAGTCGGAAACGACTTTGCAATAAAAATAACATATATGCCAGGTTTTCTCAAGCAGGTGTGGGTCATCAGGCAAATGGGTGGGAGTCAATTATATGTGTGTGCCTGTGTGTCATTTGTTAAACATTTATTGGGCAATGTGACCACATGCGGGCATGTTGAC
This sequence comes from Paroedura picta, assembly GCF_049243985.1. Lineage (NCBI taxonomy): Eukaryota > Metazoa > Chordata > Lepidosauria > Squamata > Gekkonidae > Paroedura > Paroedura picta. Next base: position 26,973,332 of record NC_135372.1, read on the forward strand.
CTGCCCTCCTTCCTGAAATGGCCAATGATGGGCCTGGAGGGGTGAGAAGGGGAGGGGCCCTGGCTGGGCGTGTCCACAGCTCTGCTTCCCAGCCATATTCTGCACAATGGCCCCACGTCTGAGATTCTCAAAGCCTGAAGAATGTTTCAAGGGGTTCTCAATGATTTTTTAAAAAGTTGGAAAAGGCTGTTGTGTCCCCTGCCTCATCTCCCCAGTGACCAACCAGAGTGGCTTACCTCGGTCTCCTCTCCTCCATTTTAACTACACACACACACACACATACACACACACACACACAGACTGTAGGGAAGTTTAGCCTGCTTGATTGGCCAAAGGCAGCAACATTCCATGGCAAGAATGGGGATTAGAACCCGGATCCCCCAGCCACTAGTCAGACACGCTTAGCTCCTCCACCACACTGGCTATTTCCAAATAGTCTGGCCGTGATGCCAAGCCTTCTTGAAAGAGGAAAAGATCTTGCATCTTCTGGAGTCAAAGCTGCACGGGAGTGAAATGTCTGACAGGGGGCACTTTCACTCACACTAAATAAAGCACTTTCAATCCACTTCCAAATGCACTTTTCAACTGGATTTTATTGGGTGAAATGGCCAAATCCACTGGCAAACAGGCACGGAAGTGGATTGACAGGGTGTTATTCCAGGAGTAGTTAACCTGTGGTCCTCCAGATGTCCATGGACTACCATTCCCATGAGCCCCTGCCAGCAAACGCTGGCAGGGGCTCATGGGAATGGTAGTCCATGGACATCTGGAGGACCACAGGTTGACTACCCCCTGATTCAGCCTGTGTGAAAAGCCCCAGGGTCCCTGCATGCATCTCCTGGAGTGTCGTTTTCTTCTGCTAATTCAGCCTTTTTCGACTTTTTGCCCATGAAATATTTTTTCAGGCTTCAGAGAACCCCAGAAGTGGTGCCAGGCCCCTTCAGAGAAATGAGCACATTTCTAGTCACCATAGCTAGTAGCCACCGATGGACGTATCATCCATGAATCTGTCCAATCCGCTTTTAAATCTGGCTGCACCAGCACCTGGGGCCATCATGACATCCTCTGGCAGCAAATTCCACATTTTAAACACTATCCGTGTAAAGTGGTCTTTCCTTTTGTCCCTCCTGAACCTACTGCCCATCAGCTTCCTAGGATGCTCTTGAGTTCTAGCATTTTGAGAGAGGGGGGAAATCTTGTGAGATTTGGGTGTCAGCCGCACAGAGGAGCATCAGGGATCCCAGCATCTGATCGTAACCTGAGTGACATTTGCAGCCTTCATGCCCTGATCCAATCTCTCAGACATTGACTGCTGTGGACAAACGTGTTGATGATCCTTGTCAGATCCTGAAAAAAAGAACCACCCATTAAAGGGGCCCGTCTCATCCTTCTGATAGCTGTTTATCTACAGCCGTTTCCCGGAAGGGTCTTTTGCCATAATGTAGTGCAGCCTTTTTCAACCTTCTGACAGGGAGGAACCCCTGAAATATTTTTCAGGCTTCAGGGAACCCCAGAAGTGGTGACATGCCTCTGCAAAGAAGGGGCTGCGGAAATAAGATGCGGGAGCCAGCAAACCGATTGATCGATCGTTTACCATTTACATTGTGCAGAAAGAGACTAGACCAGGGACATCTGGAGGCCCGCAGTTTGACTACCCCTGGACTAGACCATAGAGCAACAGGGGAAGGGGGCTCCAGAGGCATTTAGTGATGTCAGCGGCTACCCGAACTTCTGGGAAAGGCCACGGAAACCCCGAGGAGCTGTTGTGCAATCCCTGGGGAGCAGGGCAAACTAGAAAATGAGATGGACTCATAGAAGTATCATGTTGGAAGAAGCCCATCAAAGCCACCTAGTCCAACCCACTGCTCCATGTAGGATCGGCCTAAGGCATTTATCCCACCATTTGTATAGTTGTCATGTGTCGAGAGATCGCTCCAGGCCTCTGTACTCTCAGAGGGGTGACGGATACCAAGATGGCAGCACTGAGCATCCGATGGTGGGCCAGGCATGCTTCCCTGTGACAACCTCTGCCCCCCGCAGCCCCTCCCCGAAAAGTAAATTCCATTTTGGCTTTATTAGGGAGATATTTTAAAGATCCAAGAGGTGTTAGAGGCCATCAGTCACTCCCTGCCTGCGCTTAAATCTTCTTCCACATGATCTATATCGCTTGAGGTATTAACGAGTTTTCCAATTTCCATTCAATCAGCAAATCCTGGCCGTCTCTTGGCACAGGCCTCGCGTTAGGTCATTAATAATTGCGGCAGAAAGCAATGGCCGCACACACGCACACACATACACACACCCACACACGATGGTGTGGTGTTATTTATGGCGCGATTCCCCTTTAACACCCAGTTCTGCTGGTTTGCTTATCCAACGGCCATTCCCCTACAACAGAAGAAGAAGAAGAAGAAGAAGAAGAAGAAGAAGAAGAAGAAGAAGAAGAAGAAGAAGAAGAAGAAGAAGAAGAAGAAGAAGAAGAAGAAGAAGAAGAAGAAGAAGAAGAAGAGTTGGTTCTTATATGCCGCTTTTCCCTACCCGAAGGAGGCTCAAAGCGGCTTACAGTCACCTTCCCTTTCCTCTCCCCACAAAAGACACCCTGTGAGGAAGGTGAGGCTGAGAGAGCCCTGATATCACTGAGGAAGAAGAAGAGTTGGTTCTTCTATGCCACTTTTCTCTACCCCAAGGAGGCTCAAAGCGGCTTACAGTCGCCTTCCCTTCCCTCTCCCCACAACAGACACCCTGTGAGGTGGGTGAGGCTGAGAGAGCCCTGATATCACTGCTCGATCAGAACAGCTTTATCAGTGCTGTGGGGAGCCCAAGGTCACCCAGCTGGCTACACGTGGGGGAGCAGGGAATCAAACCTGGCTCGCCAGATTAGAAGTCCGCCCTCCTAACCGCACCACCAAACTGTTTCTCTTGTCCAACTTGTCAATAGAGGAATGGTCCCCTGGTTTGTTCTTAGAGATGGGTGCTGGAAAAAAGACCCGCAAGGTCAGCTGTCACAAGGGAGTGGCAAGATACCAACAGATATACTCGGATTGAACTCTCAAAAATCCGGTCTCATATTCATTGAACTGGTTGGCTGACATGCTGGGAACTCAAGACTTCCGATGAAAAACGGCAGTGCTGTGCTGGGCAGCTCCGTTCCTTTCCATAACATTTCATTGAAATTGCCTCATGGGGCAGAATCATGGCTTTCCTCATTCCCCTTCCTCCAAATAATATGGCCAAAGATCTACGGAATCTTGCAGAGGGGGGAGAAATCAGACACACACTTGCCATGTTAGCTACAACTCGGCTTTTTGCCCCGTTGATGAAGACTTTCAATAACAAGCAAGTTGTAAATTGCCTTGTTGGAGAAAGCACCGAGTTCATTTGGTTCAGAATTCAGCTTCCAGTTATGGTGAGCAAGATGCTTATGAAAAATCCACAAGAAGGACATAAGGGCAGCATACTTGCTCCCAAGCAGCTGGCATCCAGGAGCAAACTGTCTCTTAACACGGAGGTTCCATTTAGCTATTGTGTGGGCATAAGAGTGTTCCTGAATCTGACATTGTATCTGAAGAAGTGTGCCTGCACACGACAGCTCATACCTTGAATGAAACTTGGTTTGTCTTAAAGGTGCCCCTAGACTCAAAATTTGTTTTCCTTAATCAGTGCCAAGACTGTCACATCCTGCATCTTGATTTCAGTAGTGACCGGGAGGCTTAAGGGGTGGCAGGTTACAGTGGATGAGTGATCGGGTTGTGAGTGTCCTGCATAGTGCAGGGGGTTGGACTAGATGACCCATGAGGTCCCTTCCAACTCTATTATTCTATCATTCTATGATTCTAGATGTGGTGGGGACGGTCAAGTGGGAGGCACAAACTGATAGTTATTGTCTGGTTTAACCCTGGGGTGAAGGCCTTTGTGAGAGACAGTGGTTTGGCTTCTCCTCACATTACCTTCTGAGACTAATGTTTACACAGGTTATGTTGGGTGAGGGACATATATAAAGAAATGGAGGGAGCTGATAATGCACCAACCAAGCCTGCTCAGTGTACTGGTGAAAGTGTCAGGCTAGGAGACCCAGGTTCGAATCTTTATTTTTGCCATGGAAGCTCCTTGGGTGACCTTGGGCCAGCCACACACTCTCAGCTTAGCCTACTTCACAGGGTTGTTGTTGTGAGTATAAGACGGAGGAGAGGAGAATGATTTAAGTCCCTCTGGGTCTCCTTTTAGGAGAAAGGTGGGGTATCAGTGAAGCAAATAAGTAAATAAATGCTATGAGATTTCTGTAAGAAGGAAGGTTAGGTAAGTGGGCAAGAAGCTTGTCCTGAGAGCGTGTCATTACAAAGATCTTTCTTTCCTTCCTTCCTTCTTTCCTTCCTTCTTTCCTTCCTTCCTTCCTTCCTTCCTTCCTTCCTTCCTTCCTTCCTTCCTTCCTTCCTTCCTTCCTTCCTCCCTCCCTCCCTCCCTCCCTCCCTCCCTCCCTCCCTCCCTTCCTTCCTTCCTTCCTTCCTTCCTCTCCCTTTCTTTCTATCGCTCTTCCTCCCTCCCTCCCTTCTCCTTCTCCTTCTCCTTCTCCTTCTCCTTCTCCTTCTCCTTCTCCTTCTCCTTCTCCTTCTCCTTCTCCTTCTCCTTCTCCTTCTCCTTGTTCTATTGTATCGGAATGATATCTCACCCCACCCTGATCCTTATGAAGGTATATCGAGGGAAGGAAACCAAGACGTCATCTTGAGGAAGTTTAAAGAATTCATCAGAAAGGTTTACGTCGCTTAACAGCAACGACTAAAAAATCCTCCTCCGTGATTGATATTTAATTGATTGATCCTCAGGATCTGCACCCCCGCAGTCGGTGATTAGGCAAACCCACAAGGCGGCTGACGAGGATGTAGAATGAAACGGTGTCAAAAAGGCAACTCTTAAGACGCAGCCAAAAATGGGGGGGGGGGATCACTCATTAAACACTGCTGTGAAATATAGACAACGGAAAAGAGCAATCAATGAAAGATCATAAAACCAGCATCAGCAGCCGGCCACTGAAAGAGATGAAAATAGTAAGAAACCGGGAATAAGAGCCCTGCGGAACAAAGCGTCTTGAATCCAGTGTGCTATAGTGGTTAGGCAGTCAAAGAACGGGGAGGCCGGAGTTCCAATTCTTCTGCTGCCTCAAAGATTGTGTGGTAATGGGAGCCTAGTTACTCTCTGTCAGCCTAACCTACCTCATAGGGTTGTTGTGAGGGTAAACATGAGGAAGAAAAGCCATGTCTTCTGGTCTAATCTGTTTGGAAGAAGGGGGGATTCAAGCGTGTTAGACGGAATAGGGAAACATCACGAGTCCATGTTCCACAGGGTATAGTCACCACTGAAACGGCCTGCAAATGTACACTGGTAGACCTCTGGATGGCCCAGAGGTTTTGGCCGCAGTGTGCTGGCATGGATGGGCCACATGTCTAACCCAACATATGTTCTTTTTACAGCATCAATGCAAATATCCCCCTTTTCTATTCACCGATATTTTCGTCCTCCAATTAAAGGTCTCCCCTTTTGGGTCCATGGTTCTGTTAGATTCTTACTACACTCTCATTTTGCACATTTCTTTCATTCATGGTTTATAGAGCCTTGGCCCATGGAATGGACACAGCGCATGCATACAGTATTCCCCTGGGGTTGATTTACTGGTACGTAAGTATGGTGGCAAATGTGTCCGCTCCATGAGGACAAGCAATAAAAAAGGTAAAGGTATCCCCTGTGCAAGCACCGGGCCATGTCTGACCCTTGGAGTGATGCCCTCCAGCGTTTTCATGGCAGACTCAACACGGGGTGGTTTGCCAGTGCCTTCCCCAGTCATTACCGTTTACCCCTCAGCAAGCTGGGTACTCATTTTACTGACCTTGGAAGGATGGAAGGCTGAGTCAACCTTGAGCCGGCTGCTGGGATTGAACTCCCAGCCTCATGGGCAGAGCTTCAGACTGTATGTCTGCTGCCTTAACACTCTGCGCCGCAGGAGGCTCTGAGGACAAAGAATAGAGTGACAATAAAGAACTGCCCTGAGTAGGGCAGCCCAGGCCAGCCCAATCGCGTCCGATCTCAGAAGCTAGGCAGAGTCAGCCATGATTAGGGCTTGGATGGGAGACCTCAAGGCATACCAGAGGTGTGGCATGGAGGCAGGCCATGGCAAACCTCCCCGGAGCATCTCTTGTCCTGGAAACCCACACAGGGTCACCATATAAGTGGGCTTCAACTTGATGGCAAAATAAAGAAACGTATTTAGAGGAATCGAACGTGTCTTGCGTCCCTTCTTTAGGAGAGCCAGCACGGTGTCGTGGTTGAGAGCGGTGACCTCTAATCTGGAGAGCCCGGGTCAGATTCCCCACTCCTCCTCCACATGCAGCCCGGTGAGTGACCTTGGGCTAGTCCCAGTCCTGTTGCAGCTGTTCTCGCACAGCAGTTTTGTCAGTGCTGCCTCAGCCCCACCGACCTCACAGGGTGTCTGTTGTGGGGAGAAGGGAGGGTGGCAAGCGGAAGCTGCCTTGAGATTCCTACGGGGAGTGAAAAGCAAAACGTGGAGTATAAAAAATAACTCTTTTTCTTCTATGTGCACAAATGAAGACCAAGCCAAGCAGATTTACAGATCCGGGCTGGTGAGGGAACCTTCTCCTGTAACAGGGATGAATCTGCAAAGAGAGTTAGGGACAGACAGACCCAGAGGACAGAGATAATATCCCTGGGAGGAAATGGCTGCTTTCAAAGGTCAGCCCTGTGGCATTCTACCTTGCAGAGGTCCCTATCCTCCCCCAAACCCCACCCTTATGGTCAAGAGTGGAGCAAAATTTAAAAAAAAAAAAAAAAGGAGGGGGGGGGGAATGTGAATAGACATAATCAGGGAAGAAAAATTCAAAATCATCTCTGGGTTTCAAGCAGCCAATCTCAAGCAAGCCTGTATGGGAAAGGCCGTTCTTCACGTACTTTAGACCTCCCTCAGTTAGGCCTTCAAAGGTCACAACCAGGACTTTGAGCTGACCCAGAAACAAGCTGGCCACCAGCCAATGACACAGGAGAATTGGCATGAGAGCAACAAACCAAGTTGAACGGGAAAAGATGGGAGAAGCCCAGAATAACAAAACGGAAACACCCAACGCCCGCATTTCCTTTCAGCAATGGCTCTTAAATCTGGCATGCTTCCATGCCCAACAGAGGAATCCAAAAGGGTCCAGTTCTCTTCAGATCTCCATTTGGAGCTCTCTACGCCAAGGAAATCATGCGCCGTCCCCTGGTGGGAGAAAGGTGGGCAGGACAGAGTTTTGACAAGAAAGAAGATTGGGTAAGATGACACCCCCCACCCCATTCCGCACGCCTTTTGCAACTGGGTTTCCCTGTGTGGAACAAGAAAATCTCCTTCTAAAGAGCATTTATCTGATGGGTGCGGAATGGGGTGGGGGAAAGCACGGCCAAGTCACAGTTGACTTTGGTAGTGACCTCACGGGTTTTCAAGGCTAGAGGCAAAAGGAGCCGGCTTGCCATGGCCTGCCTCTGCAGAGCCATCCTGGACTTTCCTAGCCCTACCCCCCCCCCCTTCTAAATTGTGCCCCTGGCTGATCCGGCTTAGCTTGCAAGCTCTGAGAAAAACAGGCTAACCTGGCCCATCCTCTCCAACCCCCTGTAAGAAGCAGGCAGAGAGTAATGGCTTGAAGAATTCACATTCGTGACATCTCTATTGGACTACAGGGATATTAAAAATGGGTTTTGCTACAATTGTTATTGTGATTGAGGACACCAGCTATTCATAATAATACAGAATCACTGATGTACTTTGCTGAGAATCCATTCCCTGCTTGGGACAATTCTCTTGCTTCACTGGGCAGCCACTGGGCCAATGCCCCAACCACACTTTGGGTGGCTCATGCCCTCAAAGCTGCCCATATCATTCCTGTTGGTCTCAACCTCCCCTTTTAAATAGGGCAAGAACATTGTGGGGCTATCTCACAAGGCAGTTGTTAGGATGCCAGAGTGCTCTTCCAACAAATCTGTTGCTCTGATAACCAATTGGTTACGTTGTGGGGGGGGGGGGCGGCATTGTCCCTCTTGGGAAACATTCTACTGCTTGATAATTTGCGTGGTTTGCCATAACCATAACCATGGTGAAGGCATTTAATTGTCTCTTCCCCTTTTTCAAGGTGGCAGTCACAGCCAAGAGACATCATGGAGTAGGGGTTGGAGCCTGAAGTGACCCAGGTTCAGGTTCTGCACTCTGCCGCAAAGCTCACAGGAATAGGGATGCATTTAAGTGGGTTCAATGAGTAGGGGGAGGGGGAGGGCTTTCCATTGCTTGCTTTGGAGCTAACCTACCTTGCAAGATCGTTGTGAATATCAAATGGCGGAAGTGAGCATTGTATATACATATCGCTCTGAGAGACCAAGTGGAAGAACAGGATATAAATAAAATAGAAACGGGGGTGGGGGGAGATTGGTCATTGTTTTTAAAGTGATGGGTACGTGCAAGCCACCCCCAGCAGCTACGCACACAAATACACCCTTCCCTGAAAGTCTGACTGCCGCAAAAGATGGGGCTGCTCAAAAATAGTGTCAATTTTCTGTTGTTATTTGCAAGCAAGCCAAATATCCTTGAGTCTGAGAAGAGGGCAAGAGTTCAGGCGTTTCTGCAAAACCGCAGCTCTCCCCTTTCCCCTACAGCTCTGCAAGGGAGCTTCAGCCAAAAGGCATGCAACTGGCCCAAGAGGAACTTCACAGCAGAGTGGGGATTGGGGCCCACACGAAACCTTTCATAGAATCTTACAGCTGGAGGGGATCTCTACGGCCAAGTCCAACCCTCTGCAGAATGCAGGAAATGCACAGCTCGCCTTATATTCACCTCACAGCAATCCCGCAAGGCGGGCTAACCTGGGGGGGGGGGAGTCCAAAGGTCACCCTGTGAGTTTTGCAGCACAGCATCCATTCTAAGGTGGGAGTTTTCAGGTCAGCTCTCTGCCCACCCCACCCTACCAGGCCAAACCGTCCCCATGGGTCCTAGACTGAGGCTGGTATCCAGAAGGATACCTCCCTCCTCTCCTGGAAAAGACCCTTAGATCATGGCTTTCAGTTCAGCTGAGCCCAGCCTCACTGTTAAAACTTATCTAAATAATAACGTATTGGATTTACTTAAAATCCAATATTCTGTCTCTCTGGTTCCTGGGGGAAATGAATGCTTGCTGGCCGGCCCTCCATTAAGTTACAGCAGGGGGAAAAAAGGCCTCTTTGCATCCTTTCACCCCCAGCACCCCCCCCCACACACACACACACACAAACACACAAACACACACACACACATCAGAACAAGTAGGATTTCTTTGTTGACCCTCCAGCGAAGGCCGAGGCCCGGGAGCAGACAGGGTGGCGGGGGCCTTTACCACACAGCCGCCTCTCCCACGCCTGCACAGGCCTCGGCAATGGGATTTTAATAGATGTATTTTCAAATTAGTTCTGGGGCTTTCAGGACTTATCAGTTAAATGAGCTTTTTCAGATTGATTCAAAGGTCACCAGGAGAAGTTTCTCCATCTCTGTTATCTCTCTTTTTAAGGTTCCAGGCACAACTCGCAAAGGTGGGGGTGGGGGATGGAAAGGAAGGCAGGAAGGTAGGTAGGTAGGTAGGTAGGTAGGTACAAGGAGAAGCAAGCAAGGAAGCGAGGGAGGGAGGGAGGGAGGAAGGAAGAGGAAGAGGAAGAGGAAGGAAGGAAAGAAGGGAGGGAGGGAGGGAGGAAGGAAGGAAGAGGAAGGAAGGAAGGAAGGAAGGAAGGAAGGAAGGAAGGAAGGAAGGAAGGAAGGAAGGAAGGAAGGAAGGAAGGAAGGAAGGAAGGAAGGAAGGAAAAGCAACAGAAAGAAAGGGAGAGGAAGGAAGGCAGGAAGGAAGGAAGGAAGGATGGAAGGAAGGAAGGAAGGAAAGGAGGGAGGGAGGGAGGGAGGAAGGAAGAGGAAGAGGAAGGAAGGAAGGAAGGAAGGAAAGAAGGATGGGAGGGAGGGAGGGAGAAGGAAGGAAGGAAGGAAGGAAATTAAATGGTGGAAGAGGAATGAGTCAGAAAAACAGGAAGAAAGTGCCAACTTGAAAACAAAAGGGAGAGAAAAAAGGAATGGAGAGGCAGAAAGGGGAAAGCTAAAAAGAGGGGTAGGGAAGATAAAGAAAGGGGGGAACTGGTTGCGAAAGTAACAGGACTTGAAAGGGGAAGCTTGAGGGGAGGAAAGAGGGAAAGAAAGAAACAGGAAAAGAGGAGTGAGAAATAAGTGGCCAAGAGAGAAATGGGGAAGAAAAGGAGGTTGAGGAGGGAGGGAAAGCAGAGAAAGAAAGGGAGGATAGTTGGATTCTGAAGAGGCTGAAAATCTCCATGGAGCATTGGAAATGAATGTCTCATTCAAACAGAAAGGAAGAGAGGCGGCGGGGGGGGGGGGAGGTTTGGATAGAGAGGGTACAGAGAGCACACACACCCCGCCACACCCCCTCACAGCCACAACTCGTGGGGTGTAGAAATGACAGGCGCAGGCACATAAACCCCCTTGAATGCCAGGCACGAGTTCTTGTCCTGATAAGAAGTGGAAATGGAATTGAAAAGGCAGAAGTGCTCTGTTGTTGCTATTACTCTTATTGATACTGTTACTATTATTATTAAGTATTGAGTATCCTTACCAATAATTTTTCCCCCACACTGGAAAATGGAGAAGAAGAGAAAGATGGGGAAGGTAGAAGGAAGAGAAAGAGAGAACTCAAAGTAGCAAGGAAATATATTTGCACCAGTCTGTTAATTCTGTGGATTGCCTCCCTCCCATCCATGTATAGAGTCCCTCCCTTCACTACATTAACTGTAAATCCAGATATGAATTTGACTGGCCCCCTGGAGCAGCCATGCAAAGATTTATCTGTTAATTATTTATCATAATTAAGTCCCGCTAATAGATTGGGCTGTTGTGGTTCTGAGGATATTTTCTATGTATAATTAATGCGCAGGGAGAGTAAATTCGCCCAGGCTTAAGTGTTTCTTCCCAGGGTGCCTGCTTCATGCCCCCCTCCCACACACTCCTGCAGGCAGGCAGGCAGGCAGGTAGACAGACAGACGACCTAGCAATAGACAGACACACATGGAAAAGAGCAAGAGTCTCGTATCTGAAGATATTATCTGAAGAAGTCAGCAGGGACTCATGAAATCTCCTCCCCGGACACAAGTATTGCTCATCTTTAATTTGCAACTGGACCCTGGCTCCTTTTTGCTGCAACAGACGAACTAATAGGGCTACCCGTATGGGTCTATCAACATGAATGTAGATAGATGATAGATTTTATGTATATACACAAAGGTGTGCATGTCCACGTACACAATGTGGGCTTCCTCCTCCTTCAGGTTCTTTCTTTCACTTTAACAATTAGGCGTGGTGTAAACAGAAAACCAGTCCTTCCATAGGCAGCCTTGGCCCTTGTTTTTTGTTGTTGTTTGTTCGTTGTTGTTGTTTTAAAGGAACCACTCCCTGTCTTAAAGGAACCAGTTGTTGTTTTAAAGGAACTCATGAGTGGAAGTTTCCGGTGTTTTGTTTTTTTTTTCCAATAAGGCTTAAAAAAAAAAAAAAATTAAGGAAAGGTTTGAGGTCGCTCCAGCATCTTTCTGGGAGGCCCAATTGCCCTGGTCGGCCTCGATCCCGAGCCGCAAGCGGCCTGTGAGAAAGTCAACGAGAGAAAGAGAGAGAGGCGGGCAGAAATATCTCGCCTTCTCCTGGGGAGCTCCACGAACCATTTCCTCCCAAGCCAACTCCTCCACGGAGCTAGGTGCTGTACAACCCTATGCTACGAACGAACGGCAGAGCTGGGCGTGCCTTGTCAATCACCTCGAGTCCCCTCCCTGACAGCAAGGAGGGAATGAAAACGAAACGAAACTACAGGATGCGAAATGCCTTCGAAGAAGCCGGCCATCTGCATTCGAACTTTTAGAGAGAGATTCCAATGGGGTCGCCTTGTTGGTCTGAAGCTGCATAATAAAATCAGAGTCCAGGGGCACCTTTAAGACCAACAAAGATTGATTCAAGGCGTGAGCTTTCAACTGCAATCACCCCCCCCCTCCAAAAAAAAAGCTAATTTGACCAAGAGGGTCACCGAGCAGATGTCAGCCACCCACTCCCCAGTTGAAGAATGCAAAAGGAAACTGGGGAAATGGCCGTTGGGAGTAATTAAAACCTGATCTTATTAATTCGGACCTTAATTATATGAACCCACTAGAGACGAAAAGAAAATGAATGTTTCTGACCGTGGGCAGAAAGTCTTTTTCTTTTTGCTTGTTTCTCTGGAAATCACTCTTCCCACCCTCCCTTCCTTTTCCCTGTACCCCTTCCTTCCTTCCTTCCTTCCTTCCTTCCTTCCTTCCTTCCTTCCTTCCTTCCTTCCTTCCTTCCTTCCTTCCTTTTGTCCACTGGAAAAAGAACGAGAAGCTCTCTAAGTTCACCCCCCCTCCCCTAACTTTTCCAAATTGCTCCCTTTCCTGGAGTCTTTGAAGAGCCTGGCCGACCCCCCTTTCCCTTCGGATTCTGGAAAGAAGAAGAACAGTTGGGGCCATTTCGCACGGGGATCTTTGTTGCAAATTGTTTGCGGAATGAAAAATCGCCATTTAAAATAGTGGAATTCGTCGTTTTGTACACCTGGCTTTGTAGTGGAATCAGTTGCGTTTTTTAGCGTTTCCCACAGGCTTCCGGTCTCGGCAGAAATCGCTAGAAAGGAAGCGCTATTGCCAAGCTCGTCCCGCCCCTGGCCGTCAAGCAGCCAATGGGCAGCCGTTAGCATGCTCCCAAACAGCCGCTTTCCCTTTAAGGAAGGTTTTTTTTTAAAAAAAACAGACCCATAGCAACGAATCTGTGTAGATTCGTTGCTACGGAGAGACCCATCCAGCTGCCTAATGTGAGCTATCGTTTGATTGTATGATCGTTTGCACGCTGCCTCGAGTGATAAAAAAAAATTCCCCCCCCCCCTTCTCACGGGCTCGATTTTCGGCTGAATTTATGTGTAAAAAATAAAGGGACTTTATTTCAGCAAACGGGCTTTTAAGTGGTTTGTGCTTAGTGACTAAAGGTGAAGGACTGAAGCCAGGGAAGCCTCTAAACAGAAAGAGGCTCGCCGGTGCGTTTATCCCCGCTCGCTCCGAGAAAAAAAAATGGCGATCGCTTCGCCGGAAGTTTGGAGGAGAGATCCAGGGGGAGGGACTTTGAAGAACCAGCTACAATGGTAACGCACAGGTCTTTAGCGCTAGTGTTGCAGATTGGTTGCAGGAGTGTATCGCTATCCGGAGGGTGAATCCACTTTTCTGGATTCCCCTGAAAGCGCCACAACGAAGCGCTTATTGCTGATCGGTTTCAGGATTGTTGCAGATTGTTGACGACGTCGTGCGTTATGGCAAATTAGTAGCGTTTTCAATCGGCAACCATTGTGCTATTTTTAAGCCGTGGGAAATGCCCCTTGGTTTTTATATGCCGCTTTTCTCTACCTGAAGGAGGCTCAAAGTGGCTTACAGTCCCTTCTCAAAGCAATTTACAGTCTTACAGTCGCCTTCCCTTTCCTCTCCCCACAACAGACACCCTGTGGGGTGGGGTGAAGCTGAGAGAGCCCTGATATCACTGCCTGGTCAGAATAGTTTTATCAGTGCTGTGGCGAGCCATAAGGTCACCCAGCTGGCTGTGGGGGAGTGCAGAATCGAACCTGGCATGCCAGATTAGAAGTCCGCCACTCCTAACCACTACACCAAGCTGGCTCCCATCACCCCAGGGCCTAGACTGAAGCCTCCAGTTGGCTCTCGGGTCAGGAACCAAGCTGTTTTAGATCCAAGCCAGGTTATGTGTGACTCTGACATTATTCCCTATAGAGACGTCCTCGCAACCCCCCCCCCCCCCCGGTTTCCTTGCGTAACACCTGCAGTCCTGGTGAACGACAGGAGCAAAGGAGAGATTTATGGTGGCAAGCTAAAAATAAGGCGAAGGCAATGTGCCAGAAGGCCGTGGGACGAGAAGGGGGGGGGGGTTCAGGGGAGGTGTTAGGGCAGGAGAAATTCGCAGCCAAATGAATTCTCTTAGCTCTGCCGTGGAATTGGTGGGCCGATTTCTATTAAGACACAAAATAATCTCAATATTCTTGCTTTCCAGGAAGCAGGTTGGGTGCGGGGGTGGGAATCACGCTCTCCCCCGTTTTCCTTTCCTGTCCGAATATTTTGGAGCTATTTTCTTTCACCCACTGGCACCAAACAGGATTAGAAGGGGAGGAAAACCCCTCCACACACCCTGCACTCGTATATCTCATTCTTTGTTGAATGGCTCCCCCCTCCCAATAAAATCAGTCCAGTAGCACCTTTAAGACCAACAAAGATTCAAGGCGTGAGCTTCGAGTGCAAGCACTCGAAAGCTCACGCCTTGAATCACTTTGTTGATCTTAAAGGTGCTACTGATTTTATTGTGCTCCTTCAGACCACCACGGATCGCCATTTGAATCTATCCCCCCTCCCAATTAATCCTTTATTGGGATCCTGATTCTTGAACTCCCGAGGAGAAGTCCTTCTCCTGGATCCTCTCGCAAAGTTGTGCCTAATTTGGCCATTTTAAAAATCCCGAATCTTTCTTCTGCCTGCCTGTCTTCCTAGATAGAAAGGGAGATTATACACTTTTAAAATATATCTATTCCTACTCAGGCATTTGTAAAGGAAAGATTACTTCGGCTGTTCTGTGCAGTTACTTGGGAGCAAGTCCCATAAAATACGGGGGGGGGGGAGGGGGGATTTACTCTCGAGGAAACTCCCTTCACATGAGTCAGCAGCCCTCCTTGACCATGCAAGAATGAGTCATTCGTGTGCTACTCTGAAATGTGTATAAATTCCGCGGCTGTTTTTGCAAAGGCACCAGTGGCCTACTCCACAGGAGCGTTGCATGCTTAAGCCCATTTGAAGGCTTGAAACTTGGATCGTGCCATCCTAAACAGAGTTAGGCCAGCCTATCCCATTGGAAGCAGAGAGTTTAGAGCAGATTAACTTTGATTTTAAATACGAGGAACTTCTCTGGGGAGGAGGGCGCGAGCCCAGGTTTCCTTTCAAAAAGGTTGCCTCACAATCGCTTTACTCGGAAATTTGAACTCAGGATGAAAACAGCAGCCCTGTGAGGTAGTTTTTTTTTGTTGCTGTTGTTATTGTCAGCCGTTCAGTCATGTCCGACTCTTGGCTATCCCATGGGTCAGCTGTTTGCACGGTCTCTGAATCCATCCATGCGGGTCCCAAGTCTGGGAAAATGGGGAGGGTTAAGGAAAGACCTGGCAACCACCATGTAAAAACTTTGCCATAAAAATCTTATGCAACAGCTCTCAAAGCATGACAGTGGCTGACTGGCCCAAGGTCACCCAGGCAGCTTTCTTGGCACCAGTGAGGATTCGAACCCATGTCTCCTAGATCCGAGGGGGCCACTTTAACCAGGACAACTTCTTCTATCTCTTCTGCCCCGCCCCCCCTCCAAGGGTCCTTTCACAGATATATTACTAAATAATGCACTTGTAATCTGGTTTGCGAGTCGATTTTGCCCGTTCACACGGCAGTTGCAAAGCGGATCGAAAGTCCCTTATTTAGTGGGTGTGAAACCAATTTAAACTGGAATTCTGCTTCTTTTCTGATTAGCTTCTACCCCCCTCTCAGAGGTTTTGTCTACGTGCCCTGCGCTTTTCTAAAATTCCTTGAAGAGGGCGGTTTGGAAATCGGTCCCCCCCCCCCCGTGGGATCCCCCGCCTCGATCCATCGACGTTTGGTCTAGGAAAGCTCTCACGATCGTTTCTGGATCGGCCGGATCACAGACACAGCGAGAGCTCTGCCAGCAGCGGATAAATCCGGACAGAGACGGGAAGGGTACGCGTTCACACACACCCCTCCTTCGACGGGTGCCAAAACACGCAAAAATATACGATATGTAGTATCTCCCAGCCCTCCAATCTGAAGCCCGTAAAGCTCCGAGCGCTTCCCCCACCCCAGCCAGCCCCCCTCCTTAGCCGCATGCAAAACCAATCCAGAACTTGGCAGAACCGGATCGACCGGCTCGTAAATCAACGCCTGGCTAAGCCCGCCTTAATGCCTTGCTCCGCACCCGCGCCTGCCAGGCCAGGATCGACTCGCTGGGCGCCAGCTCGATGTGAAGCCGAGGGAAGAACGGAGCGGGGCTATGTTCACACGACCTGGGACGCGCCGGGCTTGGCTGCCCGCGTCAAAACGTTCACACCTTTGCGGGACTGCAAGCTTCCCCCCCCTCCTGCCCTTGCTCAATCACGTGTGAACCCCCGGGGAGGAAACCAGGAGGCCAGAATCTCCCCCCGCCCCCCGTCATAAAGTTCACACGTGCGAGTTACCGCGCGACCCGGCTTTCCCTTTTCAGTCACGTGTGAATACACCAAAGGAAGATAGGAAGAGACCAGGATTCCCCCACTCTCTCCCGTGTCATAATGTCCGCATCTTCACGCTACAGCACGAGGGAGGCGCTCCGTTTTAGGATCACATAAACAGCAGGTGAGGAAAAGAGGATACTGTTGTTTTTTGCTGCGATTATTATTGTTGTTGTTATAAATATTTGGTGCAGTTGGGTCCGGTGCATCTTTAGCACTTGCCGCAGCAGAACACTATGGCTATTACTCCCGCAGGAAGTAGAATTCGGGTGGGGTCTCCTTGTTGGTCCGAAACAGCAGAACCACGATCCAGACTAGGGGTGGGCAAACTGTGGTCCTCCAGATGTTCCATGGACTACAATTCCCATGAGCCCCTGCCAGCAAATGATGGCAGGGGCTCATGGGAATTGTACTCCATGGACATTTGGAGGACCACAGTTTGCCCACCCCTGATCCAGACCATTGACTAATCCGATTTCAAATGTGCTTTTGCGGCTGGGGCTGCCTTGTGTGAAACAGGGAAATCTCCCTCGAAAGTGCGATGAAAGTGCATTCTCCAAAGTGTGTGGAAATTAATTATGGGCCTAAGCTTCCTTCCGTGTTCTTACTGCCTTCTTCAGATGCAGGACAACAGAAGTTTGCCCGTCCATGCATATAGGTGAGCAGTCCATCGGCAGGACAGCATAATAAAGGTTACTGACTGAATAAAGATATTTTAACATCTGCACGAACTGAACTGGAAAAACATGCTTCGTTTTATATGGTCCTCCTCACCATTTGTTTGGGGTTTAATTCCAGGGGGAAACTTAGTTAACCCGTTAATCACTCTCAGCATCCCACTGTTAAGAAGGGTACATCTGCCCATCAATCTCCGATTTCAGTATGTTTATTTATATGTTTTATTATTTATTATTATGTCCGCCCCCAATTAAGCCCAAACAAATAGTGACGGTATAAACGAAGCTTGTTCTTCCAGTCTTGAGTCTGTTTAGACACCTTTATTATGCACTCTGCTAATCGGCTAGATTGGTTCTTGCCTCTGTTAAACACCCTTTTTATACTATGTGCTAATTTGCATAGATGGGCTGGCATTTGTATGCATGGGCTAGCAGCTTCCATTTCAAGACATTTGAAGAAGTGTACCTGGCCGCGAAAGCGTCTGCGTTGAATAAAACTTGGTCTTAACGTGCCACCGGACTCGAACTTGGCTCTCCATGGAATTCTACATGGGATTATACGTTGTCTGTGCCAGTAAAAGAATGAAATTGTGGGCGTCCTCAGGAGGTGGGACAGAGGAAGTGGAACTGAGATGGGGGGAGGGAACTTTTAAAAATATTTCTCTGCCTTTACAAAAAAAAAAAGCCCCCCACTGCATGTAGAAAGCTAGCATTTTGTTGATTTGCTAGCTTTTCTACTTGCAAGCACGTTTGGTTGTTTACTTGGGGGCATTCACATTCTTATCTCCCCCCCCCTCAGTGATTCAGGATTCTACTAAGGCTTTTTATGTCAGGCTTTGGATGTGGATTTAGCCTACCATGCCCAGTAAATATGCTTGTCAGATCACGAGGTGGCTCCAAGTCGGATATATTCGGCACCAAGCTTTATGGGTCCATTAAAATCGACCTAAATCCCAGAGATTCGGTTTAAGTGGCTTGCGGTTAGATTAGGTCTTTTTAAATACATTCAGAGTAATAAGGGGATTCCCCAATCTGGCCTCTTCCAGAAGGATATTTATAGCAGGGGTAGTCAAACTGCCGGCCCTCCAGATGTCCATGGACTACAGTTCCCATGAGCCCCTGCCAACATTCTCTGGCAGGGGCTCATGGGAATTGTAGCCCATAGACATCTGGAGGGCCGCAGTTTGACTGCCCCTGATTTATAGAGTCCATCAGGGGGCTGTGCTCAAGAATAAAAAGCCACCATATAAACACCATATGAACATGCAGAAATGAACCCATGCTACTTCCCCTCACCTCTAAACACCCTGCCACACACACATGGCGTTTCGTCAAAATCATCACGGGGGGGGGGGGGAGAACTGATTGCTTTAGGATGCTTAGGGCTGATCCTGCGTAGAGCAGGGGGTTGGACTAGATGGCCTGGATGGCCCCTTCCAACTCTACGATTCTATGATTCTATGAATAGGAGCCAAAGGTAAGAGAGACAAGAGAGCAGCAGGTAACTGGTAGTATACACCTGTCTAATCCGGTCCTTCTGCCTCAGCTCGGGGCCTCAGCAAGAGGCAGGGCCAGCCCCCCCCCCCTCTCGAAGCTCTCCGGAGCAGAAGAAAGAAGAGCCAGCCGGTTGAGGCCTCCTCTGGCTCGGGAGCCTCCAGGGCTTTTGTAGGGAAGCCTCGGAGAGAAAGAAGGCCGGAGGGAGGGAGGGACAGAGGGAAGTGAGAGAGGAAGGCACAGGGAGAAGGGGAGAGAGGGGGAGATAGATAATAAAATCCGAGTCCAGTGGCACCTTTAAGACCAACAAAGATTTATCAGGGCGTGAGCTTTCGAGGGCAAGCACTCGAAAGCTCACGCCCTGAATAAACCTTTGTTGGTCTTAAAGGTGCTACTGGACTCTGATTGTGTAGTGCCGTAGCTCCGTTACCGTCCTCTTTCTCTCTCCCTTTCTGGATATTTGTGCGCCTTAAAACCCAGCCTCTCTCGCTCTCTCCCTCTCTCTCTCTCTCTCTCCCCCCACCCCTCCTTTGTCCTTTCCCCAACTGTTCTCTCCCCCCCCCCACGCCGCTTTTATTCCCTCCCAGATTGGGGGAGGTGGGGGGGGGGGTGAGGAGATGTGTTTGTCAATATCCCCGCTTGCTGTTTTGTGCTCCGCATCGATCGCGCGGCTGATTTTTAGATTTCTGGCCTATTCATTTCATCTTACAGTATATGGGGGGGTTGCCCCCCCCGTCTCTCGCCCCCTCCCCATCTCTTGAGAGTCCGGGGGAAACGCAGAAACAAACAACTCACGCAACACACACAACTCCCCTCCACCACCACCGCCACCCACCCACACCAAATTTCTGCGGGAAGAGAAATCGCGTCGCCACAAGAGCCGGCAAGCAAGGAAGGAGAGCCTGCTGTTAAAATTGCGACGGGGAGGGAGGGAAAGAGAGGGGAAAGGAATTGGGGAGGGGAGCCAACAGCGCGAGGGGGGGGGGAGATTCTGCCAGAAAGCCCCAAGAACACTAGACTCGTGTGCCCACCCTTCCGTCCCTCGCAAGCCTTTGATATTCAGCCTTAAAAGCTGGGCCCAAAGGAGCTGGGGCAGACGGTAGTTGTCTTACAGTGCGCTGAGCACGTGCAGAGGGCATGTTCTAACTGCAGCACGCTCCCTCCCCTCCCCCCCCCAGTTTGAAGAAAATGAAAAAATGGACTCTAGAACTGAGTTGGTCTACGGGGGGTGAGTGGGAAGGGGGGAGGGGGTTCTATATACCGGGAAATTCCAGCTTTGGGTTGTATTCAAAACCTCAGTAGAAAGGCTTCTGAGAAATTCTACCACTGATGGATGTTTATCCCTTGCTCGCTGATACATTTTTCGACCTTATTGTGGTATTATTTTTCTTTTTTCTTCTTTTTTTTTGGGGGGGTGGGTTACAGAGAACAAGTGCTGTGCTCTCCCTCCCTCCCTTGCTTCCTTGTGCTTTGCGCGTGTCCCTTGGCTTCTGGTAATCTTTGAAAAGCCTGCCCAAGATGCTAGTCCCCGAAGCAACAGCAAACCCTGGATCGTCATCCCTAGCAGAAACCCCCCAACAACCCTGCAGGGTAGGACTTGGAAACCTGATCTCACCGAGGGGGGAATGCCAGGAGTTGCCCCAGAGGTCCACGTAACTGTGCCATTGCCTTCCAGAACACTTGCCAACCAACCCACGGTTCATGGTTCAGTCCAGTCAACCCTTTAAAGAAACCCTTTAAAGAAAACCCTTTAAAGAAAATCTCAACCCTTTAAAGGAAAATCTCAGGAGAGCTGGCCAGGGAGACCAAGGAGACGCAAGGCCTTTGGCTGCTCTGCTGTCACGTAGGGCCTCTCGAGAAGCGAACGTGGGCCCCAGGACCCCTTTGAAGGGGTGGGGGCGCCTTTGAAGGGGTGGGGGCGCCCTCTCTCGCCCCTCCATTCCTAGTCTAGAGCAGAGGTAGTCAACCTGTGGTCCTCCAGATGTCCATGGGCTACAATTCCCATGAGCCCCTGCCAGCAAATGCTGGCAGGGGCTCATGGGAACTGTAGTCCATGAACATCTGGAGGACCACAGGTTGACTACCACTGGTCTAGAGGACACCCTCAGGTCCTGGTTGCGAATCCAAAGCTGAACTGTATGCACACACACAAACAACATCCAACGCATCCAACATTATATGGGGGGGGAGGGGAGCGGGAGGGCACCACGGCCGGAAAATGCATCAAACCCCCTCCCGGACCCCTGGCCGCCCTGATGCGCCGTTACTCCTCCAAGTCCTACTCTACTGGGCTGTTGTGGATTAGCGTTTTTCTCGCTAAAACTCACGGGCGGATTATAGCCTACGGTGAAGAATGCGCCCCAATACTAAAAGAGATGGGGGGGGGGGACGGTGAGGCAGTGTTGCATAGCAGCCGGAGAAGGATCGGGTGGGGAGGGTCCACAGTCCAACACATGTATCCGCAGCCAGGCCCCTCCCCGAAAGATTTATAATTTATGCATGTATACTTGGTTTTCTGTTTCACAGCATTTCATATACATGGCACAGCTGCATTTTTTTAAAAAATGAAATCACAGTTAAAAAAATCATTGATGTACCCGCATCGGCCACGGATCTTGGTTTCTGCATCCCCTTCTCCCGTTCACGGGGTGGGGTCATTTTAGGGAGGCCCTCGTTCTGGTTGTATCATTATCGCGTTGATTTGCAGGGAATCATAACCGGGTCCTACCCTGCAGGGATGTTGTGAGCGAGCAAAATATTACAGGAAATGTTGTGTGCGTGATTTTTAGCTCTGCCAAAGCAAAGAGAACTGAACTCCTTTCAGGAGCTTCCAGAGAAAGAGAGAGAAAGCACCCCACATCCCCGAACCGAAGCTCAGATCCTGCCGAACCATCTGGTGCTGGGTTCGGAGGGTCCCCGGGTTTCCCTTACTTTTAACATACATTTCCTCCCAAGAAACGCGTGTGTGTTTGTGTGTGTGAGAGAGAGAGACTCCCTTTCTGCTTTTGAAGGGACGGCAGAGCTGGAAAGGAAAGTTTTGCCCATTGGTCCCAATCCCAAAGGGGTGGGAGGTGATCTTCCCTGCAGGCGGAAGCAAAGCATTATATTTGCCCGGGTTGCGGCTCGTAGAGCAGGGCAGAAATCTATTTTATTGTATGAATGTTTTACTCTCGATCTGAAGCTCTAGGTATCTTCCTCTATACAGGGGTGGCCAAATGGTGGCTTGGCAGATATCCATGGACAACAATTGCAACTGGCGGGGTCTCATGGTAACTGTAGTCCCTGGACGTCTGGAGAGCCAACCTGAT